>NC_052163.1:75183704-75396294 GCF_902713615.1 Scyliorhinus canicula | reverse complement strand
GAGAAGAGGGGGAGGGGGGAGACAGAGAGAGAGAAGGGGACAGAGAGAGAGAAGGGGACAGAGAGAGAGAAGGGGACAGAGAGAGAGAGAAGGGGACAGAGAGAGAGAAGGGGACAGAGAGAGAGAAGGGGACAGAGAGAGAGAAGGGGACAGAGAGAGAGAAGGGGACAGAGAGAGAGAAGGGGACAGAGAGAGAGAAGGGGACAGAGAGAGAGAAGGGGACAGAGAGAGAGAAGGGGACAGAGAGAGAGAAGGGGACAGAGAGAGAGAGGGGGACAGAGAGAGAGAGAGAGGGGGACAGAGAGAGGGGGACAGAGAGAGAAGGGGGGGACAGAGAGAGAAGGGGGGGGACAGAGAGAGAAGGGGGGGGACAGAGAGAGCGGGGGGGGGACAGAGAGGGGGGGACAGAGAGAGAGGGGGGGACAGAGAGAGGGGGGGGGACAGAGAGAGGGGGGGGGGACAGAGAGAGGGGGACAGAGAGACAGGGGTCTAGGATTATGTTTTTCTTCCTGCAGTGTTTGACATTAAAGTGGGGAAGGATGGGGGGTGGGCTACTTGCTGAGCCACCATGTGTATGACATTTGCCCAGGTTTTTTTGGTGGGGAGGGGCTGAAAGAGTGTCATCCTGCTAACAGTTATGCTAGTGAACGGGAGCGAAGTGGGAAAAGAGTGCTTTTGCCGGTTACCTGGAGTGGGATTCAGTTATGGTGCCTATGTTTGTTGGATTTTATTTGTTTGTGGGTGGGGAAAATATGGTTGATCACAGTTTTGGGGGGGGGGGGGGTTGCAGAGGCCAATCAGGTTGGTCACATGGAACACTAAAGTGTTAAAGGGACCCGTGAAAAGATCCCATGTTCCACGCCCATTTGAAACGTTTGAAGGCAGATGTGGTCTTCTTGCAGGAGACCATCTGGGAGTCAGGGATCAGACAGTTGCAGAAAGGGTGGGTGGGGAAAGTGTTCTACTCGAGTTCTGACACAAGGCCATGGGGAGCTGTGGCGCTGATAAATAGGAGGGTGGCTTTCTTCAGATTTTGGCAGACAGAGGAGGATGATATCTGATAGCGAGTGAGGTATTAGCAGGTATTCTGGTGTATTAGTTAAAATGTACATGTCAAATTGGGACGACACGGGGCCACACGGTGGTGCAGGGGTCAATGTCCGCGTGGAGTTTGCACATTCTCCTCGTGTGTGTGTGTGGGTCTCACCCCCGCAACCCAAAGATGTGAAGGGTAAGTGGATTGGCCATGTTAAATCGCCCCTTCAAAACTGGGTACACAAAATTCTAAAAAAAGAATTTGGACGACACGGACTTCATTCAGGTGTTGGCGCAATCCGCAAGCTGGACACAAATCAGTTCATTATTGGGGTGGGGAGAGAGCGCGCGAGAGAGAGAGAGAGAGAGAGAGAGAGAGAGAGAGAGAGAACAACTTTATTTAATCAGAACGAGGATATCTCACCTTCCATGTTCTGGGAAGCGCTGAAGGTGGTAATTTGGGGGAGGGGGTTATTTCTTTTAAGGCTCAGAGAAGTCTGGTAGAGTGGAGAGGAAACGGTTGGTGGATTCCATCCTTGGACCGTCAGCACTCTGTTGCCACAATGGTGGATTATTAGAGAGAGGAATAAACTTTGGATAGAGTTTGAGTTTGTATCGATGGGGAAGGCGGTGAGCCAACTTTGTCGTGCGGGAGTGACGCTTTTGTGTATGGGAAGGCCAGATTCCCTGTGGAATTTTATAAGCAGTTTGCCGTTCTGCTGGTGCCACATATGTTGGATACGTTCAATGACTCGCTGTCTTGAGGGCTTTGGTCTCTTCGATCTTGAAAATGGATATGGATCCTAGGCAGTGGGGGCCATATAGGCCATCACAGTTAAATGCCGATGCAAAGCTGTTGGCTACGGTGCTGGCTGCCTGTTTGAAGTCGTGCCTGCCGAGGGCAGACAGTTGTCTGCCAGCATCAGGAGACTTTTATGTGGTGCCATTGCCCTCTACAGGGGTGGAGCCAGAGGTAGCCATCTTCATGGATGCGGAGAAAGCATTTAACTGGGTGGAGTGGGGGGGGGGCACCTTTTTGAAATTGTGGGACAGTTGGTTTTGGGCCTAATTTCATAACTTGGGTTAGGTTTTTGTATAGGACCCCACTGCGAGCGTCCATAACAGTGCCTTGAGTTCGGCCTATTTTCGTACTAGGCAGGGGTGTCCACTTTCCCCAATTGAACAGATGGTCATTGTGCTCAGGCCTTTGACCAGTTGGAAGGGGATGGAGAGGAGAGGTAGGGAGCATAAGGTGCCCTTGTCTGTTGTTGTAGATTACCGATACCCTCTCCAGTCTGGGAAAGATAATGGAGCTGCTTGAGAAGTTTGGTCCCTTCTCAGGGTATAGATTAAACGTGAGCAACAGTGAAGTATTTCCGGGGAATCCTCAGGTGAGGGGATCTCAGCTGGGGATACTACCGTTTTGTCTGGCTAGGAATAGTTTCAGGTATATGGGAGTACAAGTGGCTCCTGACTGGGCCACGCTCCACAAGTTGAACCTGGCCAGTCTGGTGAATGGGGTAAAAGTAGATTTGAAGAGACGGAATGCCCTTCCCCTGGCGGGTGGAGTTCAGGTGGTAAAGATTAACATTCTCCTGAGATTTTTGTTTATGTTCCAGTGTCTCCCACTCTTTTGCCCCAAATCACTTTTAGCAGGGTCAACGTGAAATGGGAGGAAGAGCTAGATTTGTTTTTTTTTGGGGGGGGGGGGGGGGGGGGGGGGGGGGGTCAAGTGAGGCTCCTAGTGGGCAAAGTTAAGTTTAATACAATTTAAAGTTGTACATTGAGTGCTCTCGACCAAGGCACTGTGAGTGGGCCCTTCCCAGGAGTAGAGGATAAATGTGAACTATGTGCAAGGGAGTCAGCGACCACTCGCACATGTTTTGGTTTTGCCTCAAACTGGTTAAGTTCTGGGCCTCTTTTTTTTTAAACAATGTTTGAGATTCTGGGTGTTACATTGGAACTGCAGGGCAGCACAGTGGCACAGTGTAGAGGGCTGGTTTAGCTCAATGGGCTAGACAGCTGGTTTGTGATGCAGCACAAGGCCAACAGCACGGTTCAATTCCCGTACCAGTTGAGAATTCTGAATTCTCCTTCTGTATACCTGAACAGATGGCGGAATATGGCGACTCGGAGTTTTTCACAGCAACTTCATTGCAGTGTTAATGTAAGCCTACTTGCGACAATAAAGATTACTTACATTTTTACATTTACAGTGGTTAGCACTGCTGCCTCACGGCACCGAGAACCTGGTTTCAATCCCGGTCCTGGGTCACTTTCGTGTGGAGTTTGCACATTCTCCCTGTGTCTGCATGGGTCTCACCCCCACGACCCAAAGATGGGCAGGGTAGGTTGATTGGCCACGCTAAATTGCCCCTTAATTAGAAATGTTATAAAATAGATTGCAACCATGCCCGATGGAGACCATCTTTGGTGTGTTGGATTCACCGGTGCTGCCGGAAGGGGAAGGCGGCAGATATCCTGGCCTTTGCCAGTCTCATAGCCCGGAGGTGGGTCTTGTTGGAGTAGAGGTTGCCGTGCCAAAGGCTTCCTCTTGGTTGAGGGATTTGTCGGGTTTCGTGCATCTGGAGAAAATCAAGGGATCAGAGGAGGAGTTTAATTCTAGGTGACTGCCGATCATCACGTTTTTTAAGGCGTTTAAGATTATCGTCAGCAAGTAGGGGGATGGGGGGTGTTAAAGTTGGATTTGGGTGGTGGGTTGGATATTTTTGGTTAAAATGTGAAAATTTGTTGGATTAATTTTTATGTTGTATTGGAATTTTCTCTTGAAATTAATTCTTTTTTTTTTTAAACAAGATAAATGCTGCAAGGGGAATCTAGAAATAAGGTGTGCAGTTCAAAAATAATGGGTCCTGCATTTAAGATGGAAATTTGGGGAGGGGGGGGGGGGGGGGGGGGGGAGATGACTTTTTTCCCTTTCAGAGCATTATTAACCTTTGGAATTCATTTGCAGAGAACAATGGAGGCTCGATCGTTGAATCCAATCAAAGCCAAGTTAGATAGATTTTTAGTCCGCAAAGGGAGTCATGGGTAATGGAGGAGCGACAGCAAAGTGGAGTTAAGGCCACATTCAGGCAGGTAAGCCATAATCTTACTGAATGGCAGAGCAGGCTCGAGGAGGCAAATGGCTTACTACTCCTAATTCTTCTCTTCTTATGGGGAGAGGACACAAGAGATTTGACGGTAAATATAGAATTTCTAAATTGAGGCATAAGGAGCCAATTTCAAAGATGGCATAAAAGATGATGCTCCAGATACTTAATTCATAAAACTAATTTGTCAATTGTGGTTTGTACTATGCACTGTCCAAAAATAGAAGCTGAGATAAATAGCCCCACGGTTCTGTTTGAAGAAAATCAAACATAGGCTCAAACACAGGCGCACACACAGACACAGGCAGGCGCGCACACACACAGGCACACCAGTTCTGTTAAGGCACAGAAAACTGCACAGGTACTGATAATACGCCAAGCATTGCCACTGACCAGAATGCCTGAGCAATGAACATATTAATTAGGAGTAGGCCACTCAACTCCTTAAATCTGCTCCACCATCCAATAAGATCAGTGCCAGTGCAATTGTAATCTCCACTCCACATTCCAATCTACTCCCGATAACCTTGAATCCCCCATACTTATCTATAATCCATCTAGCTTTGTCTTCAAAGTATTCAAAGACTCTGCTTCAATTGCCTTTTGAGGAAGAGAGTTCCAAAGATCAACATTTCTTCTCTGCTGTTGAGGGCAACCACTTATTTTTAAACAGTTACCTCTAGTTCTAAATTCTCCCACAAGAGGAAACATCCTTTCCACATCCAACATGTCAAGATTGCTCAGGATCCTAAAGTTTCAATCAAGTCATCACTTGCTCTTCTAACACCAATGTCCTGTATGGCTGAAGCATAATCTGTATTTTTATATTCAATTCTCCTCACAATAAACAATACTATTAGTTTTCCTAATTACCTGCTGTACCTGCATACTGATGTTTTGTGATTAATGCACTAGATCACCCAGATCTCTCTACATCTTTGAGCTCTGCAATCTTTCACCATTTAGATAATAAAAACTTATTTTTCATTCCTCACGCTAAAATGAACAATATCATATTTTTTCACATTACATCCATTTGCCAGATCTTTGTCCACTTAACCTATCTGTATCCCTTTGTAGCCTCAAGTCCACTCACAACTTACTTTCCTACCCATCTTTGTATCATCTAAGTTATTTACATAAATTGTAAACAGTCGGGGCCCCAAGCACTGACCTCTGTGGCACACTACTCGTTAAGACTCGCCAACCAGAGACTAACTGATGCCCACTGCTTCCTGTAAGCTGGCCAGTCTTGTACAGTATCCATGCCAATATATCACTCCCTACATGAGCTTATATTTTCTGAAATAACCTTTGATGTGTTATCAAATGCCTTCTAAAATCCGAGTACATTACATCCAGCGGTTCCTCTTTATCCACAGCACGTTACTTACAATAAATTGGTTAAACATTATTTCCCTCTTATAAAGCCATGTTGACTCTGCCGGATTACCTTGAATTTATCTAGGTGTCCTGCCACAAGGTCCTAAATAATAGCTTCTAACATTTTTTTCCTATGACTTTAGGGGACTCACTTCACACTGTATATCACAGGACGCTGGAGAATTAATTGTAAAGGGAGGAATTTTTCAGTATTTCAATACTAAAAAAGACACCACAATTCTGCACAAGTCACAGGCAAGGTTTGAGTTGGAAAGTAAGTTAGGGGGAGTTGGGGAAGAGGGTGGGAGGATCTTGCATCTTACCTTAACATTAAAACGGACAGAATAATGGAAGTACTGAAATTCCTCATTTAAAGTCACCATTGAATTCCTGAACAGTAAGACTTTAAGCAAATCAGATTTTCCCATTACAACCAATGTAAAAGCTATTCTGTTGGACACATCCAGTCAGAAAAAAACATTAAAACATAATCTACAAGCTGAGATGAAATGAAATGAAAATTGCTTATTGTCACGAGTAGGCTTCAATGAAGTTACTGTGAAAAGCCCTTAGTCGCCACATTCCAGCGCCTGTTCGGGGAGGCTGTTACGGGAATTGAACTGTGCTGCTGGCCTGCTTGGTTTGCTTTCAAAGCCAGCGATTTAGCCCTGAGCTAAACTGTATATTCTAAATTCCACTGCTGATTAAAAAATTATTTTTAAAAATACACCAACTCTTTCTACTATGCCTTGTCACCGGCGCACAGGGAGCGAAAGAAGCCAATCTAAAATGGCACCGATTGCATCATATGGTGTCATGTCAGCCCAGACACGAAACAAAGCTAAAGCTCTGCACCAAGTGCGCATACCAGATCTATTATATCCGCAACATTAAGTCGACTGATGTTGAAAGTGGCATAATTTTAAATGGAAATTTACTGCGCAAATATTCCTGGATACAAGGTGTGCAAGAAAGATGGGAAGAAAGAAAAGAGGTGGGGCGGTAGTATTGATTAAGGAGAATACAATGTTAGAGAGAGGATGTTTTACAATCAGAATCCCTCCAGTGCAGAAGGCCATTTGGCTCATCGAGTCTGCACTGACCCTTTGAACGGCAACACTACCTAGGCCCAATCCCCATCCTATTCCTGCAACCGCACCCTAAGGGGAAATTCAACATGGCTAATTCACCTAACCTGCACATATTTGCACTGTGGGAGGAAACCAGAGCACCCGGAGGAAACCCACGCTGACACGAGTTAAATGTGCAAACTCCACATAGACAGTTACCGGAGGTCGCCTAGAGGGAATCAATTTAGTGAGAGCTGGGCGGCACAGTAGATACATAGAACAGTACAGCACAGAACAGGCCCTTCAGCCCTCAATGTTGTGCCGAGCCATGATCACCCTATTCAAACCCACGTATCCACCCTATACCCGTAACCCAACAACCCCCCCCTAACCTTACTTTTTTATGAGGACACTACGGGCAATTTAGCATGGCCAATCCACCTAACCCGCACATCTTTGGACTGTGGGAGGAAACCGGAGCACCCGGAGGAAACCCACGCACACAGGGGGAGGACGTGCAGACTCCACACAGACAGTGACCCAGCCGGGAATCGAACCTGGGACCCTGGAGCTGTGAAGCATTTATGCTAACCACCATGCTACCCTGCTGCCCCGTAGCACAGTGGTTAGCACTGCTGTCTCATGGCGCTTAGGACCCGGGTTCGATTCCGGCCCTGGGTCACTGTCCATGTGGAGTTTGCACATTCTCTCCGTGTTTGCGTCGGTCTTGCCCCCCACAACCCAAAGATGTGCAGGCTAGGTGGATTGGCCATGCTAAATTGCCCCTTTATTTAAAAAAACACTAATTTGGGTGGTCAAATTTTTTAACAATATTTAGTTAGAGCCAAGAAATAATTTTTATGGGGGACTTTATTTTTCCATTGTATTCCCTTAATTTTTCTTCCAAACAAAAGCAACGCATGTTGATATAGTCCTACTTTCTCCAGCAACAAGGTACCTTGACAAGTCTCCATTCTTCACGTCTGAACTTAAAACAGAGGATTATTAAACCATTCAACCATTGCCAATATAATTATCACATCTACACATATGCTCTTCCATTCAGAAACTCGGCACAAAGTCCATATTGCCTTCAACATCCTCAGGTTGATTTGAACCACTTACCATAGTCAAAATAAAAAGCAGTCATATACTGTCTTATGTCTTCCAGATATATTTGAGAGGCACAGTGACCTTGTGGTTAGCACTGATGCCTCACAGCGGTGCGGAGCCGTGTTCGATTCCAGCCCCGGGTCACTGTCCATGGAGAGTTTGCACATTCTCCCAGTGTTTGCATGGGTCTCACCCCCACAACCCAAAGATGTGCAGGCTAGGTGGATTGGTCATGCTTAATTGGGGGAATAAATAATTGGGTACTCTAAATTTTAAAATTGTCTTCCAGATATAACAAACAATCTTGTTAACTAACAAATTGCTTCTGAAGTACATTAACTTGCTTGGCAAATTGCACACAGCAGAGATTTACAAAACAAATTAAATGAATGAATAGTTTCAGCGGGGTGGAAAGCTAGTTGGGACACCACAATTCCATGCTCCTCCTTGGACACCTCTACAAAGGATCTTCTACCTTCACCTGAATAAGAAAATAGGACATCATTATATCTGAAGGGGATTAAGACACTAAAAGATTTGTTTCTTGGGGGTCAGTTTGCAAGATTGAAGGAGCGAAGTATGGGCTGGAGCAGGAGGAAATGTTTAGATACATGCAGGTTCGAGATTTTGCCAGGAAGGAGATACAGAGCTTCCCAGTGGAGCCAGTCTCCATATTGCTGGAGGAGGTGCTGACGACAAGGGGACTGGAGAAGGGGATAGTATCAGCGGTTTACGGGGCTATTTTGGAGGAGGAGAAGGAGCCACTAGAAGGGATCAAGGTAAAGTGGGAGGTTATGGAGGAGGGGTTCTGGTGTGAGGTGCTCCGGAGATCGAACGCCTCAACCTCGTGCGAGGTTGGGACTGATACAACTGAAGGTGGTATACAGAGCACACCTCACAGGGCGAGGATGAGCCGGCTCTTTGCGGGGGTAGAAGATGTGTGCGAACGTTGCGGTGGGGGGAGGCCCACGAATCATGTTCATATGTTTTGGTCCTGTCCAAAGCTGGAAGATTATTGGAAGGTTTCCAGGGTAATGTCTAACGTGATGCACGTGAAATTGGATCCGGGCCCTCGGGAGGCCATATTCAGGGTGTCGGACCATCTGGGGTTGGAAACAGGTGCGGAGGTAGATGTTGTAGCCTTCTTCCCGTTGATCGCCCAAAGGCAGATCCTGTTGGGATGGAGAGCAACCTCTCCACCCTGTGTCCTGGCGTGGCGGGGGGGGACCTGTTGGAATTCTTGACTCTTGAGAAGGTTAAGTTTGAACTGAGGGGAAGGGTGGTGGGGTTGTACAATTCATGGGCATTATTCATTATGCACTTTCAAGAATTGGATAACATTGAACATGGGGGTAACCGGGGGAGGTTGGGGGGGGTCCTGTATGTGTTAATGGTGACTGGGTAATTCCTGATTCCCTTTTGTTATTTGTTTATGTTAACATGCGGGCAGTTGTTTGGGGGTTGGTCGGAGGATGAGATTGTTGTTGATATGGGGATTGACATTATTTTCGTTACTGCTTATTGTTGATGGGTGTAAATTTGGGAGAAAATGTGGAAAAGGAGAATAAAAATATTTTTTTAACAAAGGACTTCAGTATATCTGAAATATGGCATCTGTATTAAGTACTGCTTACTGCATTGTGTCAGCCCATGCTGACAGCTAAGATCCAACTTTCCTACTCAAACAAGCAACACCAACCAGATCAGGTTGACACATTGCTCCATCTGACAGCAACACTGTAGAAGTTAATTAAGTGGTGCACTGCCTCTTGGTGTCATGTCACAGTGGGTGGCGTCCCAACCTCCGAGCCAGTAATTCCAGGTTCGAGTCCCACCTCGGGTCTTGGTGACCAGGAAAGGTTTAGCATCAACTTACAAATACTTCCAACACACAGCAATAGCAGGTGGTAACAAGATAGTTTATTTTCATCGCATAGTGGACCAGGAAATTTGGAGACTCCGCCATCACTATCTATAGCTCCAGACTACAACGTAAATTCAGAAGTGGATATTGCCACAGCAACCATGAATCTGAGTCAACTGCAACACACTACCACCCACTGTCTTGAGAGGTGCCAAGAGCCAGTTGAAAAGGACACTTCATTGGTACTATTAGAGCAACAATTTGATGCTTAAGATGGAAATGTTAAATGTTGTTTCCTTTCATACAAGCTGCCTTATTTCATGCTATTTCGCAGTACAAGTGGCTGGTGCCTGTGTTAAACATTAGGTTAAGGTTCAAAAACAAAGACTCTGAAACACTTAGTTAAATATGAGTAAGATATGAAGCCACAAGAGCTGTAATTACAGAGTAATTGCAGATTTTCTTACCTTCTGAACTTAGATCCAATGCATCCAAGTAATTGCATACACCTGAAAACACAATTCTCCATACTTCCTTCCCCCCTTACATTTTGAATCCATGCTATTGAATACTGTATAGTATTCTAATTGAATAAAAATAAACGGAGCAAAATTTATGCAGAATATATTGTAACTTTTACCAGGAAATCAGAAGTCTTGTCAGCTGAGGGCTCCCAACAAGAGGTGAAAATATGTTACTGTTCTGATTTCAAGAAAATGCTGAGGTCTCAAAACCAGCAACCTTGAGATTGACACGGTAGCACGGTGGCGCAGTAAGTAACACTGCAGCCTCATGGCGCCGAGGTCCCAGGTTCAATCCCGGCTCTGGGTCACAGTCCATGTGGAGGTGGCACATTCTCCCCATGTTTGCGTGGCTTTCGCCCCACAACCCAAAGATGTGCAGGGTAGGTGGATTGGCCACGCTAAATTGCCCCTCAATTGGAAAAATTAATTGGGTACTCTAAATTTATACAAACAAAAAAGAAATTGAGACGGTGCTGGATTTTGGATCTTGCTGGATTTGATATGATTTTGATTTGATTTATTATCACATGTACCAAAGTACAGTGAAAAGTATTTTTCTGCGGCCGAGGGAACGTACACAGTATTTACATAGTAGACAAAGAGAATAATAGAACAAAGAACAGTACAGCACACGAACAGGCCCTTCGGCCCTCCAAACCCGTGCTGACCATGCTGCCCGACTAAACTACAATCTTCTACACTTTCTGGGTCTGTATCCCTCTATCCCCATCCTATTCATTGATTTGTCAAGATGCCCCTTAAACGTCACTATCGTCCCTGCTTCCACCACCTCCTCCGGCAGCGAGTTCCAGGCACCCACTACCCTCTGTGTAAAAACAAAATTGCCTCTTACATCTACTCTAAACCTTGCCCCTCGCACCTTAAGCCTATGCCCCCTAGTAATTGACCCCTCTACCCTGAGGAAAAGCCTCTGACTATCAACTTTGTCTATGCCCCTCAATTTTGTAGACCTCTATCAGGTCGCCCTCAACCTCCATCGTTGCAGTGAGAACAAACAGAGTTTATTCAACCGCTCCTCATAGCTAATGCCCTCCATACCAGGCAACATCCTGGTAAATCTCTTCAGCACCCTCTCTAGAGCCTCCACATCCATCAGAATTGAACACTATACTCCAAGTGTGGCCTAACTAAAGTTCTGTACAGCTGCAACATGACTTGCCAATTCTTATACTCAATACCCCAGCCAATGAAGGCAAGCATGCCGCATGCCTTCTTGACTACCTTCTCCACCTGTGTTGCCCCTTTCAGTGACCTGTGGACCTGTACACCTAGATCTCTCTGACTTTCAATACTCTTGAGGATTCTACCATTCACTGTATATTCCCTCCCTGCATTAGGCCTTCCAAAATGTATTACCTCACATTTGTCCGGATTAAACTCCATCTGCCATCTCTCCGCCCAAGTCTCCAAACGATCTAAATCCTGCTGTATCCTCTGACAGTCCTCATCTCTATCCGCAATTCCCCCAACCTTTGTGTCGTCTGCAAACTTACTAATCAGATCTGTTACATTTTCCTCCAAATCATTTATACATACTATGAACAGCAAAGGTCCCAGCACGGATCCCTGCCGAACACCACTAGTCACAGCCCTCCAATTAGAAAAGCACCGTTCCATTGCTACTCTCTTGCCTTCTATGACCTAGCCAGTTCTGTATCCACCTTGCTAGCTCACCCCTGAACCCGTGTGATTTCACCTTTTGTACCAGTCTACCATGAGGAACCTTGTCAAAGGCCTTACTGAAGTACATATAGACAACATCCACTGCCCTACCTGCATCAATCATCTGTGACCTTTGCGAAAACTCTATCAAGTTAGTGAGACACGACCTCCCCTTCACAAAACCATGCTGCCTCTCACTAATACGTCCATTTGCTTCCAAATGGGAGTAGATCCTGTCTCGAAGAATTCTCTCCAGTAATTTCCTTACCACCGACGTAAGGCTCACCGGCCTGTAGTTCCCTGGATTCATCAACAGAGAACATTGACAAATGGTACATCGACAAACAGTGATTTGTTACAGTGCGGAACAATGGGCCAAACAAAGCAAATACATGAGCAAGAGCAGCATAGGGTATCATGAACAAGGAACAGATTAGTCCGAAGGGGAGTCGTTGAGGAGTCTTGTAGCTGTGGGGAAGAAGCTGTTTCCATGGCTGGATGTGTGGGTCTTCAGACTTCTGTACCTTCTGCTTGATGGAAGGTTCTGGAAGGCGGCAATGCCTGGGTGGGAAGGGTCTCTGATAATGCTATCTGCCTTCCTGAGGCAACGGGAGGTGTATACAGAATCAATGTGAGTGTGGCACGCTTATGTGATGCATTGGGCTGAGTTCACCACACTCTGCAGTTTCTTGTGATCTTGGTTGGGCTTTCAGGTTGGGTGGCTCAGGTCCAACCAGGGTCAGATGGGGTCATGGGTCGTTCGGAGCATGGAAAGGTTGGCACACTAGTACATAACTAGTCCGACACACAGTGCGCCAATACAGTATCCAGCCAAATTGTCCAGGTAAATTAGTTTTATCATTTTACTCTGTTAAAATTGATGCATGCTGGGGCTGTATGGTGGAGCAGTGGTTAGCACTGCTGACTGGCGCCAAGGACCCAGGTTCAATCCAGGTGCCAGGTCACTGTCCGTGTAGAGTTTGCACATTCTCCCCGTGTCTGCGTGGGTCTCATCCCCACAACCTAAAGATGTGCAGGGTAGGTGAATTGGCCACGCCAAATTGCCCCTTAATTGGAAAAAAAAAGAATTCTCATTTTTTTTAAATGATGCATGGTATATACCAAAAATGTCAGGTTTTCTGACAGTTTTGTCTTTGGACAGCCGGATTTGAGACACTGCACCTGTAGTTTAGTTTTCTGGCACTGCTTTCCTTCACGTTGTCACTCAGCATAATTTTCCAACAGAGGCAGGACAGAATCAACGGTGCAGCCCAAAACTGAGAAAACAAGACGACACATCGCTTCTCTACTTTGTGGAGCAGCCAATAAAGGACAATGGGTGAATTACAGACAAGCGGTTGGTTGCCTTAAAGAATCAGGTAGTTATCTCCCTGAAGTACTGGCTATCAGATAACAGATCTCCATAATTAGTAAATTTGATGCTAGTACTTTCTATTCTGCGCGAGAAGGTTATAGGTCCAAGACCCACAGCAAAGATTTGTGCACATATGTGGGCTAGCACTCAGTGCCATACTGAAGGAGTGCGACACTGTCAGAGGTGCTGTGTTTGGATGAGACATATGCTTCGTCAGGTGAATACAAAACATCCTACAGCACTATTTAGAGAAAGAGCAGTATCCCAGTCAAAGTTTCTCTCAATCAACAACATTAAAACTGGCTTACTGATTATTTATTATCTCTATTTGTGAAACCTCTGCATAAATTAGTTGCTTTGGTTTCTACAGCAAGGGTTTGCAACCTGGGGTCTGCAAGAAGGCTCCAAGTGATCCCAAAAGTGGCCAGAAATTGAACAGAATGTGGGTTTGCACAATCCATCTAATCATCTTTGCTCAATTCTTCAACCTGCACTTGACCATCTGATTCTCCCAAAAACCCGTAATTGAGCTGCACTGCTTATGCAGGCACCAGAAGGTTCACAGCTGCAAAACATCATTACACCCTTTACCTGAGCCTTGCTCTGGTGCCCAGGTCCGATCAAAATAAAAATAGTCAATGTTTAACTGTGCAAATATATGGGATTTTTTTTCTATAGAAAACTTATCTTGAATTGCATGGGGACTATGTATTTTTTATAGCATAGGAGATGGGCCCCAGAAGCAAAGGCTGGAGAGAACCCCTGCTCTGCAGTACAATGACAAGATTCTAGAAGTACTGCATTGACTGTAAAGTGCTTTGAGATAGCCTGCTTTTGTAAAATCTAATATAATTGCAGTTTTTAAACTTGAACTGAGGCAATAACAATAAAATCACTAGAATTTTTTTGCTGCCTAGTCTCAACTATTCAATATTCTCGCATCTTGTACGCTCCATGAATTTCAGCTCATTCTCACTGCACGTATCGTATTCTGCAGCAGGCCACACTTGCTGAACCACATTGGCTCCCAGACTGCCAGTAACTCTACTTTACAATTATCATCCTGGCCATCAAATCCCTCCATGCATTCATCCTTCCCTACTTCTAACCTCCCCCAGCTTTACAACCCTGACGTTTCAGCACTCTTCCAATCCTGGCCTCTCAATTTGCTTCACTCCACTCCTGACGGTTACGACTATGTTCAACTGCCAAGGCTCCAAGTTTCGGAATTTCCTTTCCCATCTCTATCCTTCTGTAAAATGCTTCTTAAAATCTACTTCTGACAAAGATTCTGGTCACCTGTCCGAAAATCTTCTCTGGTTCAATGTCAAATTCTGTTAGATAAATTGTTCCTGGGCAGCACGGTGTTGCAGTGGTTAGCACTGCTGTCTCACGGCACCGAGGTCCCAGATTCGATCCCGGCTCTGGGTCACTGACCATGTGGAGTTTGCACATTCTCCCCATGTTTGCGTGGGTTTTGCCCCCACAACCCAAAGATGTGCAGGGTAGGTGGATTGGCCACACTAAATTGTCCCTTAATTGGGAAAAAATGAATTGGGTACTCAAAATTTATTTTAAAAAGATAGATTGTTCCTGTCAAGTCCTTTGGGAAATTTCACTATTAAAGGCACTGTATAAATGCAAGCTATTATTGAAAAGGGATCACTATTGTCTTCAAAACCCAATTGAATCCAAGAATCAAGATGAACCAGATACAGAGTTCAGACAGAGGGACATTGAACACCCAAGATAAAACACACATGAAGCTTAAAATGGTATTCAACTACATAACAGTTGCAAACCCAATATAATCCTTCTGAGTTTAAGACAAGCATAAAAGCAGCACGGTAAAATATCACTGATCTGGCATAGGACACTTTAGGAACTTTCAAGCGGTTATTGGAGCACACCAGAATGACAGGGAGTGGGATAGCTTGATCTTGGTTTCGGACAATGTTCGGCACAACATCGAGGGCCGAAGGGCCTGTTCTGTGCTGTACTGTTCTGTGCTGTACTGTTCTATGTTTCTATGTTTCTATGACTAGCACCTCAAATATAAACTTCAGATATATTTCTCAAACCACTGAAGAAATGGAATTGAGTAAAAATATTTGGGGGTGAGATTCTTGAAAACGTGTCCAAAAAATTCTCTAAGCTCTCATCCTATTCGTATTTAACACAATACTGCAGTTTATGTCATGTTCACCAGACTGAAGAATCTCTTATAATACTTTATACGAGCGTATACTTCCGCACTGATCAAACGGACAATGTCCAGCTGTGATCCTGGACAGAAATTGTTTAGGAGTCATCAACATTAACGGAATTCCGCGCAGTGGATTCGCTCTGTTGCCTCACGGTGCCGAGGTCCCAGGTTCAATCCCGGCTCTGGGTCACTGTCCATGTGGAGTTTGCATGTTCTCCCAGTGTTTGCATGGGTTTCGCCCCCACAACCCAAAAAAAGATGTGCAGGCTAGGTGGATTAGACACGCTAAATTGGCCCTTCATTGGAGAAAATTAATTGGGTACTCGAAATATAAAAAAACATTAACGGAGTTCCTTTCTTTTAACCAGGCATCTATATAGGTGCAATTTTAAACGCAAATCACACTTTACCCTCACCCTTTGGATTGAGATGAAGTTTATCAGATAAAATAAAAAGAAACTCTGATCGCTGCACAGATCTGGGTATTGAATGCAAAGATCTACTAAAATTGCATTGAGCCTGCTTGAAATTTATTTCACTTGAACTGCCTTAAATTTAACTCAAGAATGTTAAGATTTGGAGATTCTTTCATGCCATCACCGAGATGGAATCAAACTTAGATTGGCAAAATCCAAGGAAAAAATATCAAAATCTGTGCTGCCTGATTCCCACTTTTAGTTTTTAGACGTACTTCCAATAGGAACAGGCAGAAAATGAATGTCCCAATCACAACTTTTAAACTGCAAATGACATACATTCCACAACACATTCAGTCAAGCCAAAAGTTATGGTGTAAAAACATTTAAACATAGCAACTTTCAAATATCAAAGCTTCCCACAGGCAACAAAATATTTCTGAGGGTGTCGCTGCCACTATGCTACAAAAAAATCTCTTGATCAGTTTTGCGACAGCAGTGTAAAACAGGGACTTCTGGTGGCGGCCATGGAGGAGTAGGTCGCACATTTGATATCTCCCGCCTGTAACGGACTTTTGGACCTTTTACCCCCGTTTTTTGAGGATTTAACGGGATAAATCGGTGAAGAGTGAGGCAGTAAAGAGAAATCCCCTCCGGTGTATGGAGAATTGGACCAGAAGTGGCCGTGTGAGACGACAAAGTCCTATAAGGGAGATGCAAGCAGAGCTGGTAACACGGGACAGCATGGCGGAGAGCAAGGGCCGCGGAGAGATGGCACAGTGGCCGACGAAGCAGCCGGTGAAGTTTTTTGAGGATTGCTTCGCCAAGCTGAAGGAGGACATGCTGGACCCATTAAGGCTTCGATTGATCAAGTGGTTCAGAATCAGGAAACCCACGGCAGAGCGATCTAGGAGGTCGAACAAAAGTTGTCCAAGCACGAGGAGTATATAACCATGCTGGAAAGCAAAGTGGGGATGATGAATGACCGCCAGTAAAGAATGCAGGAGAAGCTGGAGGATCTGGAGAATAGGTCCAGGAGGCAGAATCTCAGAATTGTTGGCCTCCCTGAAGGCAGTGAGGGATCGGACGCGAGGGCTTATGTGACGGACATGTTGGAGAAGTTGATGGGGGCTGGGGCGTTCCCTCGGCCCCTGGAATTGGACCTTTATTAAAGAAATGAAGCTGGAGGCGAATTAAGACACTGAAGCCTTGGAGAAGTACTGTGGCAGTGATTTGTGATGCTGGATTGTATAAATTTAAGTAGCTCTATGTGAAATAATGGGCTGGTTAAAGGTTGCTTTGTCTTGCAGGAACCTTTTTGGGGGGGGGTGGTCTTTGAATTTAGTTCTGCTTTTTGGGTGACTATTTTTCTAAAGTGACTGTTTCTTCACTGCTTTTTCTGCTGTTTGTTTACTGGGGAATGTGATGCTTTTAAAATGTTTATTCATGTGAGGGGGAGAGGAGAGAACAATAGGGAGACAGGCTGCTTGGTGGCAGGGGCGGGGGCTACCAAGTCAGCATGGGTCAGCGGACTCTCAGAAGTGCAGTGGGGGTTGAACAGGTGTTAAGATGGAGCTTGATTTGGGGGATTAGGTTTCTAGTATTGTTGTTGGGGGATGGGGAGCTGCTTTGCTGACACGGGGTGGGACTGTAACTAGGGGACAAATGGAAGGTCGGGAACATCGACTGCCCGAGTGGGGACTTGAGGAAGCGGAGAGCGCGAGCTCGAGGCTGGCGTAACAAGCGTGATGGCGAGTCTTTGGGGGAGGGGGGGGGGGGGGGGGGGGGTCCATGCTGATCACATGGTACATGGGGACTGAATGGGCGGTCAATAGTGCTCGCGCGTTTGCACATTTGAGGGCGCTGAAGGCAGACGTGGCAATGCCAGAAGAGACTCACCTAAAGGTTACAGACCAGTCGTGATTGAGGAAGGGGTGGGTCGGCCAAGTGTTCTACTCGGGACTGGACTCAAAAGACCAGGAGGGGAGCGATCTTGATCAGCAAACGAGTGGCATTCGAGGCAGGGAGAATAGTGTCAGACAAGGGGGGTAGGTACATAATGGTGAGTGGGAAGCTGGAGTTGGTGCAAGTGGTACTTGTGAACATATATGCTCTGAATTGGGATGACGTGGAACTTATGGGGCAGGTGTTAGGTAAGATCCCAGACTTAGAGTCACATTACTTGATCATAGGGGGACAATTTTAACTCAGTCATTGATCCGGAACTGGACCGGTCAAAATCCAGAACAGGGAGAAGGCCGGCTGCGGCAAAGGAATTGAAGGGTTTTATGGAACAGATGGGGGGGGGGACCCATGGAGATTTGCACAGCCGAGGACGAAGGAATTTTCCTTTTTTTCCACATGTCTACAAGGTATACTCTTGCATCGACTTTTTTGTTCTGAGCAGGGCGCTAATACCGAACGTGGTGGATACTGAGTATTCGGCCAATTGCACTGCCAGATCAGGTCCCGCACTGAGTGGACCTACGGGTTAGTGTAGAAAGAGGGCAACACCCGTTGTGGAGACTGGATGTGGGGTTGCTAGCGGACGAAGCGATCTGTGGGCGGGTTAACAAGTCCATCCAGAACTACCTGAAAACAAATGATACGGGGGAGGTCTCTGCAGCAACGGTCTGGGAAGCTTTGAAGGCAGTAGTCAGAGGGGAATTAATCTCGATACTGGCCCATAGAGAAAAGGTGGAACAGACTGAGAGGGACAGGTTAGTTGAGGAGATACTCCAGGAAGACAGGAGATACTCGGAGGCCCCGGATGTGGGGCTACTGAGGGAGCGGCGGAGGTTACAGGTGGAGTTTGGGCTGTTGGTCACAGGGAAAGCAGTGGAACAGTTGAGGAAGGCAAGGGGGGAAATCTGAGTACAGGGGAAGGACAAGCAGAAAGTTGGCGCACCAGCTCAGGAAAAGAGAAGCGGCCAGGGAGATAGGTAAAGTACAAAGTAGAGACGGTAATACTATCCTGGACCCAGCAGGGGTGAACGAGGTGTTTAAGGACTTTTATAGTAAATTATATGAGTCAGAATACCTGGCTGGGGTGGAGGGGATGAGGCAGTTTCTAGATCAGTTGAGGTTCCCAAGGGTGGAGGAGGACCTGGTTGAGGGGCTGGGAGCCCCAATTGGGATGGAAGAAATAATCAAGGGGCTGGAGGGCATGCAGTCGGGCAAGGCCCCGGGGCCTGACGTCTACCCGGTGGAATTCTATCAGTAGTTTCAGACTAAACAGGCTGGTTCTTGACCTGCAGATCTTTAGGGGCATGGGGCAGGATATCCCATGTGGTAGTGGGATCAGGAGTGCAGGATTTAATGGCTTCGCATTCCTCCTCTGCCGCTGCTTTGCCTCATCAAGACGTTGTGACTCAACATGATTTAATTTCCAATGATTGGCAGCAAACTCCCAGTAATGAATGTCAGCTTCAAGGAGAGCTTCAGATTGTCTTTGAACATTTTTATTAAGAACATAAGAACATAAGAACTAGGAGCAGGAGTAGGCCATCTGGCCCCTCGAGCCTGCTCTGCCATTCAATGAGATCATGGCTGATCTTTTGTGGACTCAGCTCCACTTTCCGGCCTGAACACCATAACCCTTAATCCCTTTATTCTTCAAAAAACTATCTATCTTTACCTTAAAAACATTCAATGAAGGAGCCTCAACTGCTTCACTGGGCAAGGAATTCCATAGATTCACAACCCTTTGGGTGAAGAAGTTCCTCCTAAACTCAGTCCTAAATCTGCTTCCCCTTATTTTGAGGATACGTCCCCTAGTTCTGCTTTCACCCGCCAGTGGAAACAACCTGCCCGCATCTATCCTATCTGTTCCCTTCATAATTTTAAATGTTTCTATAAGATCCCCCCTCATCCTTCTAAATTCCAACGAGTACAGTCCTAGTCTACTCAACCTCTCCTCATAATCCAACCCCTTCAGCTCTGGGATTAACCTAGTGAATCTCCTCTGCACACCCTCCAGTGCCAGTACGTCCTTTCTCAAGTAAGGAGACCAAAACTGAACACAATACTCCAGGTGTGGCCTCACTAACACCTTATACAATTGCAACATAACCTCCCTAGTCTTAAACTCCATCCCTCTAGCAATGAAGGACAAAATTCAATTTGAATTCTTAATCACCTGTTGCACCTGTAAACCAACCTTCTGTGACTCATGCACTAGCACACCCAAGTCTCTCTGCACAGCGGCATGCTTTAATATTTTATCGTTTAAATAATAATCCCGTTTGCTGTTATTCCTACCAAAATGGATAACCTCACATTTGTCAACATTGTATTCCATCTGCCAGACCCTAGCCCATTCACTTAACCTATCCAAATCCCTCTGCAGACTTCCAGTATCCTCTGCACTTTTCGCTTTACCACTCATCTTAGTGTCATCTGCAAACTTGGACACATTGCCCTTGGTCCCCAACTCAAAATCATCTATGTAAATTGTGAACAATTGTGGGCCCAACACGGATCCCTGAGGGACACCACTAGCTACTGATTGCCAACCAGAGAAACACCTATTAATCCCCACTCTTTGCTTTCTATTAATTAACCAATCCTCTATCCATGCTACTACTTTACCCTTAATGCCATGCATCTTTATCTTATGCAGCAACCTTTTGTGTGGCACCTTGTTCTTTGATTTTTCTCTGAAACATTAGCAAATTGAGGTTTGGGAAAACAAGGCCTGGCAAAGGAGAAGCTTTTCAGCCATTGGGCGTAGTAGTTTATTTTGCAGGCATTTTGCCTGAATACTTGTGGACCTGGCTTTACGAGGACATCAGCATTTAATTGACAGGTTCCCATTAAACCCAACGGATACATCAGAGGTATTATTGATGGAATTTCTCCAGTGCTGGTGTGTTGCTGATCCACAGTCTAGGTCACAGGTGTATGGTAATGACAATTGTTCTGTACACAAGAGCTTTTTTGTTGACTTGCGGAGATTGTCAAACACTTGCTGCTATAGTTTGTAGAAGGGCGAGCTGGTGTTGGATTTCTCAGTCAACAGTGGCCTATTGAGTGAGGTGGCTGCCAAGGTATGGGAAAGTGCTCAACATATTTACGCCACTCCACCAAATATGTAGGTAGTGGAATATTTGGCTGACCAGGTGTGTGTTATGAGTTTTGTTTTGGCAACATTCAAGGACATGCTGAGTTTTTTGTGTGCAGAATTATAGAGGTCGAGAATGGCTTGCAAACCTGGTGCTCAGTGGACAAAGACACTCGTCACCTGCAAACTGTAGATCATGTATATTTGTGGTTGTCAGTTTTGTTTTAGCTTGGCATGGAGGATGAAGTTAGTGTTTTCCATCTAGACGGTGTTTAGTATCTCCCTCTGAGCAGTTTATATTTAAGGTGAATAGGTGCTGTCAGGTAGATTGTAAATAGTATGTGGGCGGCGGCGGGGGGGGGGGGAAAGAGAGAGAGAGAGAGAGAGAGAAGAAGAGAGAGGGGGGGATAAACTATCAAATACCTTGTTAGACACTGGCCCAGATTTTGAAAGTCTGTTTCAGATCTCCCCTCATGACAGTTCCATTCATGTCATTATGGAACAGTTGCGGGATTGTGAAGAAGTTTCTTGCACTTCCAAATCTTTGGGGCAAAATCCACAAAGCTGTATGATTTATAATGAGTCAAATGCTTTGGTCAGTACTAAATGAATAGGTTTTGATGTTCTCAACATTATGCTTGGCAACAAAGAGCATGTTGTAGGTTCCTCTGGAAGGTCTAAAGCCACACTCTATTTGGGAGAATATTGTCAGCCACAGGAAGTAGATGACTCTAGAGATTAGAGATGGGGAGGAGGCAAGGCCATGGATGGATTTGAAAACGAGGGTAAGATTTTTAACATTAAAACTTTGCTTGATTGGCCACCAAGTCTTTGTTAAAAAATAAATTTAGAGCACCCAATTCTTTTTTTTCAATTACTGGCCAATTCACCTACCCTGCACATCTTTGGGTTATGAATGAAAAATGGGGCAGCACGGTGGCGCAGTGGGTTAGCCCTGTTGCCTCACGGCGCCGAGGTCCCAGGTTCGATCCCGGCTCTGTCCGTGTGGAGTTTGCACATTCTCCCAGTGTTTGCGTGGGTTCCGCCCCCACAACCCAAAGATGTGCAAGGTAGGTGGATTGAACATGCTAAATTGCCCCTTCATTGGAAAAAAAAGAATTGGGTACACTACATTTATTTTTTTTTAAATGAATGAAAAATGAAATGAAAATCGCTTATTGTCAGGAGTAGGCTTCAATGAAGTTACTGTGAAAAGCCCCTAGTCGCCACATTCTGGCGCCTGTCCGGGGAGGCTGGTACGGGAATTGAACCGTGCTGCTGGCCTGCTTTAAAAGCCAGCGATTTAGCCTTGTGTGCTAAAGCAGCCCTATGCAAACATGGAGAATGGTCAAGGTTGTTGGACATCAATGACGTCAGTCCCAGGACACAACTGCAGGAGTTCCTCCGCATAGTGTCCTAGGCCCAACCACCTTCAGCTAATTCATCAACCTTCTTCCATCAAAAGGTCAGAAGTGGAGATTCACTGATGATTGCACTATGTTCAGTAGCATTTGCAATGCTGAAACAGTCCATGTCCAAATGCATCAATACTCAAGAAGCTTGATATTATCCAGTGAAATATCCAGTCTTGAGCTGACAATTTGCCACCCCACAGCCCTCCTTCTCTTTCTATGCAACAAGGAAATGGGATTAAAGAATTAAAATCCATTGCCACCCAATGAAGTTTACTTTTCCCAAGAACAAAGAACAAAGAAAATTACAGCACAGGAACAGGCCCTTCGGCCCTCCCAGCCTGCGCCGATCCAGATCCTTTATCTAAACCTGTCTCCTATTTTCCAAGGTCTACTTCCCTCTGTTCCCGCCCATTCATATACCTGTCTAGATGGTTCTTAAGTGATGCTATCGTGCCCGCCTCTACAACCTCCGCTGGTAAAGCGTACCAGGCACCCACCACCCTCTGCGTAAAAAACTTTCCACGCACATCTCCCTTAAACTTTCCCCCTCTCACCTTGAAATCGTGACCCCTTGTAACTGACACCCCCACTCTTGGGAAAAGCTTGTTGCTATCCACCCTGTCCATACCTCTCATAATTTTGTAGACCTCAATCAGGTCCCCCCCTCAACCTCCGTCTTTCCAACGAAAACAATCCTAATCTACTCAACCTTTCTTCATAGCTAGCACCCTCCATACCAGGCAACATCCTGGTGAACCTCCTCTGCACCCTCTCCAAGGCATCCACATCCTTCTGGTAATGTGGCGACCAGAAATGCATGCAGTATTCCAAATGTGGCCGAGCCAAAGTCCTATACAACTGTAACATGACCTGCTAACTCTTGTACTCAATACCCCGTCCGATGAAGGCAAGCATGCTGTATGCCTTCTTGACCACTCTATCAACCTGCGTTGCCACCTTCAGGGTACAATGGACCTGAACTCCCAGATCTCTCTGTACATCAATTTTCCCCAAGACCCTTCCATTGACCATATAGTCCGCTCGCTCTTGAATTTGATCTTCCAAAATGCATCACCTCGCATTTGCCTGGATTGAACTCCATCTGCCATTTCTCTGCCCAACTCTCCAATCTATCTATATTTTGTTGTATTCTCTGACAGTCCTCCTCGCTATCTGCAACTCCACCAATCTTAGTATCATCTGCAAACTTGCTAATCAGACCACCTATACCTTCTTCCAGGTCATTTATGTAGATCACAAACATCAGTGGTCCGAGCACGGATGCCTGTGGAACACCACTAGTCACCCTTCTCCATTTTGAGACACTCCCTTCCACCACTACTCTCTGTCTCCTGTTGCCCAGCCAGTTCTTTATCCATCTAGCTAGTACACCCTGAACCCCATACGACTTCACTTTTTCCATCAACCTGCCATGGGAAAACTTATCAAACGCCTTACTAAAGTCCATGTATACGACATCTACAGCCCTTCCCTCATCAATTAACTTTGTCACTTCTTCAAAGAATTCTATTAGGTTTGTAAGACATGACCTTCCCTGCACAAAACCATGCTGCCTATCACTGATAAGTCTATTTTCTTCCAGATGTGAATAGATCCTATCCCTCAGTATCTTCTCCAACAGTTTGCCTACCACTGACGTCAAGCTCACAGGTCTATAATTCCCTGGATTATCCCTGCTACCCCTCTTAAACAAAGGGACAACATTAGCAATTCTCCAGTCCTCCGGGACCTCACCCGTGCTCAAGGATGCTGCAAAGATATCTGTTAAGGCCCCAGCTATTTCGACCCTCGCTTCCCTCAGTAACCTGGGATAGATCCCATCCGGTCCTGGGGACTTGTCCACCTTAATGTCTTTCAGAATACCCAAAACTTCCCGCTTCCGTATGACAACTTGACCGAGAGTATTTAAACATCCATCCCTAGCCTCAACATCCATCTTGTCCCTCTCCTTTGTGAATACCGATGCAAAGTACTCATTAAGAGTCTCACCCACTTCCTTTGAGTCCACGCATAAATTCCCTCTTTTGTCTTTAAGTGGGCCAATCCTTTCTCTAGTTACCCTCTTGCTCCTTACATACGAATAAAATGCTTTGGGATTTTCCTTAACCCTGTTAGCCAAAGATATTTCATGACCCCTTTTAGCCCTCTTTATTGCGCGTTTGAGATTCGTCCTACTTTCCCGATATTCCTCCAAAGCTTCATCAGTTTTGAGTTGCCTCGATCCTATGTATGCTTCGTTTTTCAAATCCTTTTTTTATATCGACTGACATTTTCTCCAACTGTCTAAAGATGTGCAGATTAGGTGGATTGGCCATGCTAAATTGCCCCTTAAGAGTCCAAAACGTTTGGTGGGGTTGCTGGGTTACAGGGATAGGCAGGATGTGTGCGTTTGGGTAGGGTGCTCTTTCAGGGGCTGGTGTAGACTCGATGGGCCGAATGGCCTCCTTCTGCACTGTGAATTCTATGATCCTATGACAAGTCACACCACACAAGTCCCCGGCATTGATTGTTTAACCACCATCCCTCGACATTCAATGGGGTTACCATCACTGAATCTCCCACTCCTGGGGTTAGCATTGACCAGAAGCACAGGCAGCACGGTGGCATAGTGGTTAGCATTGCTGCCTCAGGGCTCCACGGTCCCAGGTTCATTCCCGGCCCTGGGTCACTGTCCGTGTGGAGTTTGTAAATTCTCCTAGTGTCTGCGTGGGTTTCACCCCCACAACCCAAAGATGTGTAGGGTAGGTGGATTGGCCTCGCTAAATTGCCCCTTAATTGGAAAAAATTAATTGGGTACTCTAAATTTATATTTTAAAGAAAAGACCAGAAGCTGAACTGGACTAGCCATATAAATGCTGTGGCTGCAAGAGCATGTCACAGGTAAGGAATCCTGCGATGAGTAATTCACCACCTCACTCCCCAAAACTTGTCCACCATCTACAAGGCACAAGTCAGGAAAGTGATGGAATGCGCTACTTGCCCAAACAAGTGCAGCTCCAACATTACTCAAGAAGTTCGATATTATCCAGGAAAAGGTAGCTCATCCCCTCCTCCACTAGCGCACAGTGGCAGTAATGTGTACCATCTACAAGCAGCACTGCAGGAGCTCACCAAGACTCCTTAGACAGCACATTCCACATCCATGACCACTGCCATCTAGAAAGACAAGAACAGCAGACACCTGAACGTTCCCCTCCAAGCCACACACCATTCTGACTTGGAAATATATTGGCATTCCGTCACTGGGTCAATATCCTGGAACTCCCTCCCTAACAGTACTGTGGGTGTACCTACGTCACATAGGCTGCAGCAGTTCAAGGAGGCAGCTCATCCCCACCTTCTCTCGGGTAATTCGTGATGGGCAACAAATGCAAGCCTAGCCAGCAACGCCCACATCCCATAAATGAATTTGCTGCACCCGGTGACTTCAACTATTTCCTGATATCACATGGAGTGAATCACTTTTGCAACTGGTCTGTAAACCTGACTGACCTATTGCCCTGGAAATTAAAGCAAATCAAAATACCAGTTTGATTAATTAAAAATTAAAATAAAAACAAGTGTGTTTGGACTGCTTGCTGCCTGACAACTAAAATGCTCCGCCATTACACCAATTTGCCCTTTATCCAATTATCCTGTTGAAGTATCTTTAAGGTTTTGATATTGGCCTCCAGCTCCTTTTAATACTATAATTACGGGCAGCACGGTGGCACAGTGGTTAGCATTGCTGCCTACGGCGCTGAGGACCCGGGTTCGAATCCCGGCCCTGGGTCACTGTCCGTGTGGAGTTTGCACATTCTCCCCGTGTCTGCGTGGGTTTCACCCCCACAACCCAAAAGATGTGCAGGTTAGGTGAATTGGCCACGCTAAATTGCCCCTTAATTGGAAAAAATAATTGGGTACTCTAAATTTATTTTTAAAAAAAATTAATACTATAATTATAGAAATTAAACAGGGAAAAGAGGGGGTCATATTTTCCCAAGACTAATCTGAAAAAACATTGATGTACAGAATTTTTAATACCTTACAATAGGGTGCACATGTAAACAGCTCTTGCAGAAACAGCCAGTAATTTTTAAATAAATTTAGACTATCCAATTATTTTATTTTCCAATTTAGCATGGCCAATCCATCTACCCTGCACATCTTTTGGGTTGTGGGGGTGAGACCCACGCAGACACGGGAAGAATGTGCAAACTCCACACGGACAGTGACTCAGGGCCGGGATTGAACCTCAGGCCTCAGCACCGTGAGGCAACAGTGCATCACCATGCCGCCCAGTAATTTATTTATTTATTTTTAAATCATTTATGGTTTGTGGACCTCACTACAGAATGTTAGGCCAGCATTTATTGCCCATCCCTAGTTTCTCTTTAGAAGGTGGTAGTGAGTTGCCTTCTTGCCTTGCCACAGTCCCTGAGGTGTAGATACACCCACTGCGCTGTTCGGGAGGGAGTTCCAGGATTTTGCCCAACAGTGAAGGAACAATATATTTCCAAGTCAGGTTGGTGAGTGACGGAGGGGAATCTCCAGGTGGTGCGGTTCCTAGGTATCTGCTGCTTTTGTACTTCTAGGTGGTAATAGTTGTGGGCTTGGAAGGTGAAGTACCTTGGCGAGTTACTGCAGTACATCTAGTAGATGGTACACACAGCTGCATTGTTCATCGGTGGTGGAGGGTTTGAATGTTTGTGGAAGGGGAAGCAATCAAGCGGCTGCTTTGTCCTGGATGGTGTTGAGCCTCACGAGTGTTGTTGGATACAATGTATATAAGCTTACTGTTCCCCAGTGCAAACTATATTTTTAACCAGTTATGTTGGGCTTGCTGCATAATGGTCTTTCGTTTTCCATCTGTCTGCATTAATTGAGTCACTTAGTTAGTGCCATTTGTGGAATCTTGCTGTTGCACAACTCACTACCACCACATACATAAATCACTGTGCATCTGAAAGCCACTAAATGCAAAATAACAATACACAGATGTTGTATCTTCAGTCTCACTGTTCCATTATGTTTAGTAGAGCAATAATTTTGAACGGAGTATAACTCATCCCAAATATTCCAGTCTGTGTACTGTAATCCAATATTTCACCTGGAATCTCTCTCTCTCTCTTTCCCCCCCCCCCCCCCCCCGTAGATTCCCAGAAAATGTTGGGGGGGGTTTTTTAATCAATTTGTGCATACAGCATCTAACCACTTATCCCGGATATCAAAATATATACATAAAATAAAACAGCACTATTTGTTCAAAGGAATGCAGAGCTCCTGCTCTAACTGAAATTAAGTCTGAACCTATTGTGTTTAAAAGGTACTTTTTAGCTTCCCCCTAATGGCTGAATGGGTAAACAAATTGGCTCAGTTACGCACAAGCCATACAGACTTTAAAGTTTAGTGTTTGATTCCAAGACCAAATAAGTTAACTGACTTCAAGTGAGAGGAACAAAGCCTGGATTCCTGTCCGAGATCACCATCCAGTGACCTCGATTATAAACCTCACAATGGTGAGTATCAGGGGCCAAAAGGGACATACATGGCTGTGATGCCAGTTTACTTAAAAAAAAATCTTAGTTTGCACATGAAGGACAACCATTTGGCAAAATCCAGCATGACTATCAATCTTTGAGATGGTGGGAGATTACTAGTTAGTAGATATTAATACAAATTGTCACGTTTTAAAGAATGAATTAATGCCACATTTTATTGGTACACAGAAGCAGGTTAATGCAAAACATTCTACACCTTTATTCCATCCACCAAATGTGTAATTGATCCTGCAGTAATGGTCCACTGGCAACATGTTTGATATGGGTCAGTGGCAATTTATGTGGAGATCCTTTAGCCCAGCCTAAATAGCATCTGTCCTGAATTATTTAATTGCACCTCCAAAGTGATTCAAATGCAGTAAAACAATAAACAATAAACTTTCAAATCGAGTTTAAGCTTGTAATCCGAATATGATTTCACCCAAATTAACAATTGTATACAAACTAATCCTTTGATAAAGCCAAATGTTTTTTTTGCGATTGTGGACAAACCAACGTTCTTCCTAGTTTGTTAACCCATCCTGCTGATCCAGCAAAAAACATTTGCGAACTATAGCAATAATATAAAAGCAAAATACTGCGGATGCTGGAAACCAAACAACAGAAAATGCTGGAAAATCCCAACATGGCCGGGCAGCATATGTGGTGATCTTTCCACAGATGTTGTCAGACCAGCCGAGGTTTCCCAGTGTTATCTGTTTCGTGAATTATAGCGTTTGAACTACATCTAGAAATCATGGAGAAATCACATTTCAGGGATTTAGTAAGTTGGAATGGTAGATTGAAAATATCATTCAGACCCCATAAAGCTAGTTTTAAAAAGGTCCATATCACAAAGTTAGGATGGTTGGGCACCTAAATATTATTTTCAGCATAACACATCACATACAAGGTCAATGAGCTTTATGTTCAGCCTTAAAAAGAAACAATAGCATATATAGTTGAAAAACTAAAATTTACGAGTGCAAGGAAAGAGAATTCCAAAAGCTTCATATAATAGAATCCCTAGAGAAGGAGGCCATTCGACCCACTGAGTCTGCACCGACACTCTGAAAGAGCATCCTACCTCGCCCACGCCCCACCCTATCCCTGTAACACCATCTAACCTTTTGGACACGTGCAATTCAACATGGCCAATCCACCTAACTTACACATCTTTGGCTCATGAAGGGCAGCATGGTGGCGCAGTGGGTTAGCCCTGCAGCCTCACGGCGCCGAGGTCCCAGGTTCGATCCCGGCTCAGGGTCACTGTCCGTGTGGAGTTTGCACATTCTCCCCGTGTTTGCGTGGGTTTGACCCGTACAACCCAAAAGATGTGCAAGGTAGGTGGATTGGCCATGCTAAATTGCCCCTTAATTGGAAAAAATGAATTGGGCACTCTAAATTTTTATTTTTTTAAATCTTTGGCTCATGAAATGAAACCCATGAAACTCAGCCACCCTGAGGAAACCCATGCAGATATGGTGATAAAGTGCAAACTCCACACAGCCACTCAAGGCTGGAATTGAACCCGGGTCCCTAGTGCTATGAGACAGCAGTGCTAACCACTGGACTAAAAAATCCAATTGCAAGATTTCAATCCAACGAGCTCACAGTGGTTAAGGTATTGAACCAAAACACATAACCTAACCAACATAACTAGTCAAAGGCACGGTGGCAGTGGTTAGCACTGTTGCTTCACAGCGCCAGGTCCCAGATTTGATTCCCGGTTTGGGTAACTGTGCGGAGCCTGCACGTTCTCCCCGTGTCTGCATGGGTTTGCTCCAGGTGCGCCAGTTTTCTGTTAAATAATTTGGACATTCTGAATTCTCCCTCGGTGCACCCGAACATGCGCCGGAGTGTGGCAACTAGGGGATATTTACAGTAACTTTATTGCAGTGTTAATGTCCATCATTCTGCATGCCAGCTGCCAAGATCAATTTTAACTTTTCCAAATCATTTTATCCAAGTCGGATGCTCCTCTCCTTATACAAATTTGAGTTTATTTCCATTCAACCCGTTTTAACACTATTATTGGTTCAATCTTGGTTGATATCATCATAAATTCAGTCCAATATCCAAAGATGCAGTGTTCTGAAATCTCATTCTGATAAAGTCACAGAGCCTTATGCACTCCAGCATAGGAACCTCAAAAAATTACATGATGTGGCGATGCCAGCGTTGGACTGGGTTTAGCACAGTAAGAAGTCTTCCAACACCAGGTTAAAGTCCAACAGGTTTGTTTCGAATTACTAGCTTCAGGAGCACTGCTCCATCCTCAGGTGAAAAAATTACAAAATAGCCTAAAAGGTCTGCAGAGATCACTCAATAATACCCATTAAAATTGTATAGACTGTCCGTACTCAAATGCTTCAGCATTTCCTCAACCATATTGCTCCCTCATTCGCCATTTTACTTAACTATGCAGACAGTTAAGCTGCGCCATTTTTGGAAGTTAGCGGTATCTATATTACTCCTCTTTGCTGTGCAATGCATACTGAATTTTCAGTTATATCTTTAGCAGGCAGCTTCAACTAAAGAGATTTGTGAAACTTTGTTCTTTTCCTACTTTGTGCCTGAACATCAGAGCAATCTAAGATGTGGATTAGCTGAAACGATTTCCAGATTAACAAAGAAAAACTGACGGCTAGTATGCAGGAGTGGATGAAAAGGCGGGGTGCATTTCAAAAAGATAGTGTTCACAATGAGATGAAGCAAGTTTTAATGCTCAGCAGCAAGTAGACATTCAGAACAAAGATCTGGGAACAAGATCCAAGAATAAAGAATGAAAATGGACAAAAATAAAAACTGGATTGATTGATTTGATTTATTGTCACATGTACCAAAGTACAGTGAAACGTATTTTTCTGCAGCCAAGGGAACGTACATAATTCGTACACAGTAGACAAAGAGAATAATCAAGCGAGAACATTGACAAATGGTACATCAACAAACAGTGATTTGTTACAGTGCGGAACAAAGGGCCAAACAAAGCAAATACATGAGCAAGAGCAGCATAGGGCGTCGTGAATAGTGTTCTTAGAGCGAACAGATCAGTCCAAGTAGGACTCGTTGAGGAGTCTTGTAGCTTTGGGGAAGAAGCTGCTCCTATGACTGGATGAGTGGGTCTTCATACTTCTGCACCTTCTGCCTGATGGAAGGGTCTGGAAGAAGGCAATGCCTGGGTGGGAAGGGTCTCTAATAATGCTGTCTGCCTTCCTGAGGCAGCGGGAGGTGTATACAGAATCAATGTGAGGGTGGCAAGCTTGTGTGATGCGCTGGGCTGAGTTCACCACACTCTGCAGTTTCTTGCAATCTTGGACCAAGCAGTTGCCATACCAGGCTGTGATGCAGCCGGATAGGATGCTCTCTATTACACACATCTGCAGAAGTTTGAGAGAGTTGATGCAGACATGCCAAATTTCTTTAGCTTCCGTAGGAAGTAGAGACGTTGTTGGGCTTTTTTGTCATGCATCAACTTGAGTGGACCAGGACAGACTTTTGGTGAGAGTGATCCCCAGGAACTTAAAGCTATCAACCAACTCCAATTCGGAGCCATTGGTACAGACGGGAGTGTGTGTCGTGCTACTCTTCCTGAAGTTGATGATCAGTTCCTTGGTCTTTCCAGCATTTAGAGAGGGGTTGTTTTCGGTACACCAGATGGACTTGGCAAAAACATTAGCACAAGCCAACAATTCAAGTAGCTTCCATTTTTCAAGAGTACTTTCTTCCACCTCTTCTCCGTAAATGTTTTTTTGCTCAAAGCTACACACTCCATTCTAATGGATGAAGTGTTGGTTAGTGTAGACTTGAGAGATGAACAGACACTTCCAACACTGATGAAGGTTCAACTCAATTTTATTAACTACTTCTAACTAACTAACACACGATGACTGTGGGTCTAAATGATGCTAACTTAAACTAGAGACCGAAGCCTTGTCCGAACCAGTTGATTCTCTCAGCACGAGCTGTAAGTCTGTGCTGGGCTGGATGAGTTTTTGTTACACTCAGAGGCAGCACCCAGAAATGAGCGGGAACCGTGGTGCCCTCTGTCTTTATAGTGTGTATTCTAACTGGTGATTGGCTGCATTGTTTGTACATGTTGATTGGTCCCTGTGTGTGTCCATCAGTGTGTGCTTGCACCATGATATACTGGTGTATATTATGACAATGGAGACAAATGCTCCAAGTTTCCACCCACCACTAATGACAGGAATACCATTACTGTGGTCCAATAGTAATACATCTTCTGATTCCCTTCCTATCTCTTCAGAGTAACAAGGGGAGGATCAGAATTTCAGGCAAGTTACAGCATAATGTATGTTAATTACTGACATCACTGATGAACACCCATTTCTAAAAGGTACATTTCTTAAACATCCATTTCTTAAAGTAACTCTCACATGACACCCCTCTCCCCGCCCCCCCCCCAAGAAAAAAAATAAACCATCAACTTCAAGATGGTTTAATTTTTCACCTTTTCACTATCCTTGAAGAAATGCACGCAGTAAAAAAAAATCACACGCAAACAGGTCTTATAATATAGTCCATTTTTTTCTTTGTTCTTCTTCCTCCAACTGAAATCCTTCTCGATTGACAGTCTCTTCGAACAAGAAGGTCCTTGCATGATCCATCCATTTCTCTACGCCTCGGCATGTCTCTTTAAAGTCAGCGACTTTAGTTCAATCTGATCACAGAGTCCCTTGTAATTCTCCAACACATGAGAATTGGTTATCACAGCTTTCAGGCAGTCAACTGTCTGTTGAAAGTGCGCAGTCCACTGAAATATTCGACGTTTCTTCAGCAAGTCTATCAGTGGGGCAACCACGCTACAAACGTTTTTCACCAGTGGTCGATCAAATCCACTCATGCCAAGAAATCGCATTATTTCCCTTTGTCTTGAGAGTATCGGAAACTCCTCAAGGAAAGTGACCTGGACTTTTCCAAATTCACTTTTGGCTAGTTTATCACCAAACCCGTCTCCTGAAGTCGATCAAATAACTCCATTAGATGTTTCAACTGTTCTTTCCATGTCTGGCTGAAAGTTACCAGATCGTCGATGTATACCGCACAATTGGGTAATCCTGAAACGACTTTGTTAGTTACCCGTTAAAATGTGGCTGGGGCGTTTTTCATGCCAAATGGCATAACTTTGAATTGGTATACCATCTGTAGTCACAAAAGCTAAAATCTCCTTCGCCCTTTCGGATAAAGGTGCCGGTGAGTAACCTTTAAGTAAATCCAGTTTGGAAATAAAAACGGATTGTCCCACTTTCTCAATGTAATCCTCCAAACGTGGGATAGGATAAGAGTCCGTTCTTGTAACTGCATTCACCTTTCTATAGTCCACACACAACCATCGAGTACCGTCCGATTTTGGTACCATCACTATGGGTGAGCTCCATTGGCTGCAACCCACTTCAATTATTCCATTTTTAAGCATACTCTCAATCTCTTTGTTAACCTGTGCCAATGCTAAAGGGTCTGTATGGATTTTGTTTGATTGGAACAGCCTTTCCTACATCTGCATCATGTATAGCCATTTTGGTACTTCTCAATTTATCTCCACAAGCTTGCCCATGTGATATCAATAACTTTTTCAGGTCAGTCCGTTTTTCCTCTGGAAGGTAACTCAACAATTTACCCCAATTTGTAAGAACATCCTCGTTTTCCAATTTAATTTGAGAATATCAAATTCACAGTCATCTGGATTTGGTTTCTCACTTTTAGAGTTAGAATCATTAAAACCGCCTCCTTTTCTCTCCTTCCTTTTTTAAAGTACCTTTTAAGCATAATCACATGACACACTCGCTGACTTTTCCTTCTATCTGGCGTTTTTACCACATAATTCCCTTTCAATTTGATACGGTCCACAAAACCTTGCTTTTAAAGGTTCACCTACCACTGGTAACAATACTAAAACTTTATCTCCACTGGTAAAACTACGGATTTCTTGTCCGCTACCCATTTCATCATATTTTGTGCAACTTTCAAATGTTGTCTAGCCAATTCACCTGCTCTATTTAATCATTCCCCAAAATTTGACACGTAATCCAATAATGTAATTTCCGATTTCTCACTTACCAATCAATTTAAGTGGTCCTCTTACGTCATGACCAAAAATTTGTTCAAAAGGACTGAATTTAGTTGACTCATTAGGTGCATCCGTCATTGCAAACAGTACGAATGGAATTCCTTTATCCCAATCCTCTGGATAATCGTGACAATAAGCACGCAACATTGTCTTGAATGTCTGATGCCACCTTTCCAATGCTCCCTGAGATTCTGGATGGTACACAATTGATTTAAATAGTTTTATTCCTGAGCTATCCATAACTTCTTTGAATGACGTTGAGGTAAAATTTGATCCTTGATCAGATTGTATTTCTGTGGGTAGTCCATATCTAGTAAAGAATTTAAGTAATTCCTCCACAATCTTTTCAGCTGTAATATTATGTACTGGAATGGCCTCTGGAAACCTAGTAGACACATCCATTATAATAAAAAAATACTGATTTCCAGTTTTTGTTTCAGGAAGCGATCCTACGCAATCAATTAGCACCCTTGTAAAAGGTTCCTCAAATGCTGGAATGGGTATTAAGGGCACGGGTTTTATCACTGCTTGAGGTTTCCCTATCACTTGACATGTGTGACATGACTGACAAAATTTAAGTACATCTTTATGTAGTCCAGGCCAATAAAAATGTTTTTGGATTTTAACTTGAGTTTTCCTTATTCCCAAATGACCTCCCACTGGTCACTCACCATGTGCAACTTACAACACCTCCTTTCTATACCCTACCGGCAATGCTACTTGATGAACGTCGACCCACTTTTCATCCGCCTGCATATGTAAAGGTCTCCATTTTCTCATCAAGACATCACTTTTATGGTAATAACACTCTGGCATACGCTCAGATTCCTCTTTCGTATATGCTTTCTGATGCATCTGTTTTATTTCTACATCTTTCTGTTGTAACTCCGCCAATTTTCCTGAACTAAAAATATCTTCCTCATCCTCCACCTGTTCTTGTTCTTTTTCAACCACCTGATCAAAAATCATTTCTGATAATTGCACTTCAACTTCATCTTCACTCTTTGATTTCTCCTCTTGTCTTAACCTGTGACTTTGCGACCTCGTTACTACACAATCCGGAAAAATCCCAGGATATTCGTCCTTCAACACTGGAGTTGTCTGATTTTCCACTGGCTTAACAACACAGTAGGCATCACTCCCACCTGCGATCCAGCTATATCACTACCCAAGATAAACTGTATTCCTGGACAAGATAGTTTCTCTATTACTCCTCCTACCACTTCACTCTTCACTGGACTTTCCAACATTACCTTATATAATGGAACACTACTCCTCTCACCCTGAATTCCACATATTACCACCTTTTCTGACAACATTCTTCCCAAACTACACAACTCCTCATCTCTTGCCATTAAAGATTGACTAGCTCCCGTATCTCTTAAAATTGTGACTTCTTTACCTGCTCCTCCTGATACACGAGTAAACTTTACCCACACAAGTAAATTCTTTAAAGAGATCTGGCACTTTCTTGTCAATCATCTCTTGATCAGGCTGTACAATCTTTTGCACTTCCTTCACTTCACTTGGGCTTTCCTTCACCGCTTTAACAAACCCCACTGTCTCCTATTTTACCACATCAGCCTTCCCAGGGCTTTTCTTCAACCACCAACACTGTGACTTTACATGGCCTAGTTTATTACAGTGAAATTTTTCATTTCTTTTCCACCCTCCCGGATTTATTTTTTAATCTGAGGTACACTCTCCTTATTATCTCCCATCAGATCACCATTACCACTTGAGTATTTCTCATGTCCCCAGTTTCTATCCCTCACAGGCTGAAACTGATGTCGGAAACTAAACTTTGAATTATGAACTAATTCATAATCATCTGCCATTTCTGCTGCTAATCTCGCAGTTTTAATCCTCTGCTCTTCCACATGAGTTCTCACTACATCAGGAATTTAACTTTTAAACTCGGAGAGCTTCATACGTTTGGTCTATTTTCAAAGCCCTTATCCACCTATCAAAATTACTCTGTTTGAGCCTTTCAAACTCCATGTATGTTTGACCAGGTTCTTTCCTTCAATTTCTAAACCTTTGTCTGTAAGCTTCAGGCACTAGTTCATACGCACCCAAGATGAATTTTTTTCACCTCCTCATACGACCCAGATACCTCCTCCGGTAGTGATGCAAACACTTCACTAGCCCTACCTACCAGCTTTGTTTGAATAAATAATATCCACAAGTCCTGTGGCCATTTCATTGGTTTAGCTACCTTCTCAAATGAAATGAAAAAGGCTTCTACCTCCTCATCAAACCTTGGCAATGTTTGGGCATATTTAAATAGATCCCCATCAAGCCTTATCCTAGGACACCCTTTCTCACTATCCTCATCACTATCATCCAACTGTACGTTTCCCTTTACACCTGCCAAATTTAACTATCATGTTTCATGGGTATTTTCTGAAGTTCAAACTCGCTCTTTATCTTTTTCCCTGATCTGTATCTCCCTTTCTTTTTCCTCTCTCTCTTTCGTATTAAAGCTGCTTTAATTCTTTCTCATGCTCCATTTGTTTAATTTGTAACTGAATTTTTGCCATTTCCAATGAGTCAAATTGTATCTCAGGCAACTTTAAATGCTTAGCCACCGCCATAATTACCTCACCCTTTTGCATCGTCAGGCAATATTAACTGCAATGTTTTTGCCAAATCTAACAGTCTGCTTTTAGTCTCTGTCCGCAAGGTATTGAGTGAGACCGTCTCCGCCCCCAAAAACCTCAACCTCTGAAAGAGCCATTGTCCACAACACATTCCCTACCACAATATGGTCACCCCTCACTATCTTTAAGTTCACTAAGCCAATCCAGTAGACAGACTTTTATCCCCCTCTAGCCCCCCATTTGTTATGGGGCAGGTTTTAGAGAACCCCAAAGTCTATCATGGAGTTCACCTGACCCACAACTTTTAATAGATTGCGGTATGGGGGGGCAGGCCCACTCTACAGGTGCGGTGCAGCAGAAATGGAAAAGTGGTGCAGCAGAAATGGAAAAGTATTTTTTAAAGCAAAACAATGTTTATTCTGTGAACTCAAGTTGACCTTTTTAAAACAGTGAACATCTTAGCAACCATTAATTCAAATACAACCCCCAAAGAATACAACACTATGTAATCCTTAAGGTATCCTTTTAACATCCATAGGACTTAAAAAAAGAACTTTTAACAGAAGCACATCAGGTTAAAGGCACTACTGAGAGCAGTTATTAGTTTTAAATCACCAAAGGATCAATTTACAGTTTTTAGATTAGAGAGAGAGACTAATACCCCTTCTGGCTGTGACTGCAGCTATCCAGCTCTGAAAACAAAACTAAAACACACCCTGCAGCAAACAGCCTAAAATGAAACTAAAACACTGACAGACAGCCCAGCTCCACCCACACTCTGACATCACTGATAAACATCCATTTTTTCAAGTACATTTCTTAAACACCCATTTCTTGAAAGTACTCTCTCATGACAACGCTGTACAAGATGGAAACTATCATTCCAATTAATCTAGAGACATTGAGGTGTGAATGGCCATATCAAAACATTGTTATCGAAGATTAATTGCACAATACAAATGGTAACTTCTGATGGCAAGGAATTTGAGAGGTAGACAGCAGAATCCAGAGGGAATATCAGAGACTGATCAGTATAACTGCTTGCACCCTCATTGGGGAAGCTAGCTAGTACTCCATTCAACAGTGAGACAGGCCAGTTTCATCTACCATACGAGCACAGAGGCCGGCTCCATCCAACATTTAGAGCTACGGCATATTGCAGATATTCTCCTCTAGAAGATGCAGTTTAGTGCCTTTGCAGAATCAGGAAACGGTGTTTTCCCAGATTTGGTCACCTAAGCAATATTGTGGTAACTATTAACTGGATTTGACCTTTAGAGTTTTTAAAATTGGATATTGCTTGGAAAAGAGGTGCCTGTGGAAGTTCAATGGGTATATTTTAGGAATAAGAGGTTAACGTCAGATGATTCAATTTTTTCCCCCCAATTAAGGGGCAATTTAGCGTGGACATTCCACCTAACCTTCACACATCTTTGGGTTGTTTGGGGGGGGGGGGGAGAAAGAGAACCACATAGACATGGGGAGAATGTGCAAACTCCTCACGGACAGTGACTCAGGGCCAGGATTGAACCCGGGTCCTTGGTGCCATGAGGCAGCAGTGCTAACTATTGCACCACTGTGCAGCCCAACGTCAGATAATTCATGTACTCAAGTGTCACAGTATATATTGGTTTTGTCGTTTTTTTCTATTACTTTAATAAATATTCTTCATCAATTGTTTACACAATGACTGGACTGGTTCCGCACTGGGTTGTACATAGTTCCTCACGTTATTTCAAACAAAAATACACAACCACGAACTAGTACTCCAAGTTATCAAGATGCGCATGCAGGTAACATCAACAAGGTCCTTAATCTCCAAATATCAAAGCTGAAAAAGATGTACAGGACTTAAAGTTGTCAGAAAGTGTTACCATGTCTCCCAGCTTTTGACAGTTCCATTGAAGACGGCTGCATGTATAATGCAGGCCATGTGCAAAAAAATTTTTTTTTTTTTTTAAAACAGAGCTGAAGCATTTCTTTGTTCTTGTGCGGGATGAGTGTTTCAAAAGTTCAATTTGGGCGGGGGGCTCAAATGATGGGGATTTTGTCCTTCATGCTATGACTGTTATGGAGAATTAATTAATAATTTTTATTGTCACAAGTAGGCTTACATTAAAACTGCAATGAAGTTACTGTGAAAACCCCCTAGTCGCCACATTCCGGTGCCTGTTCAGGTACACAGAGGGAGAATTCAGAATGTCCAATTCACCTGACAAGCATGTCTTTCGGTACTTGTGGGAGGAAATCGGAGCACCCGGAGGAAACCCACGCAAAGGGAGAATATGCAGACGCCGCACAGAGAGTGACCCAAGCCGGGAATCTAAAATGGGACCCTGGCACTGTGAAGTAACAGTGCTAACCACTGTGCTACCGTACCACTTAAAAAGCTGAATTCCAGAGTGAGGCGAGAATGACTGTCTTTGACATCAAGACAGCATTTGACCAAATATGGCATCAAGGTGCCCTAGTAAAACTGGAGTAGATGGAAATCATGGGAGAAACCGTTTGGAGTCATACCTAACACAAAGTCTGCAGTGATTGAAGGCCAATCATCTCAGCTCCAGGACATCACTGCATAGGTTCCTCAAGTTGGTATCCGAGGCGCAAGCATTTTCAGCTGCTCCAATTACCTTCTTTCCATCATAAGGTCAGAATGGGGGATGTCCGCTGCTGTTCGGTTATCATACAGGACTCCTCATAAAATCAAGCAGTCCATGTCCACATGCAGCAAGACCTGGACAGTATTCCGGGCTTGGGCTGACAAGTGGCAAGTAATATTAGCACCACACAGGTGCCAGGCAATGACTATCTCAAACAGAGATAATCTAACCATTACTCCTTGACATTCAATTGCATTAACATCGTTGAATCCCCTGCAATCAATATCCTGTGGGTTACCATTGAACTGGATTCACCATACGAATATCACAGCTACAAGAGCAGATCAGAAGCTGTGACAACTAACTCACTTTCCAACTCTCTAAAGTCTGTCCACCATCTACAAGTCAGGAATATGATGGAATACTCCACTTGCCCGAATGAATATAGCTCAACAACAATCAAGAAGCTCAACACCATCTGGGACAAAGCAGCCTGCTTGACTGACACCCCACCCACAAGCATTCACACTCTCCGCCACCTGCACTTGGCAGTAGTATGAATCTTCTACAAGATGCATTGCAGGAGCTCACCAAGCCTCCTTAGATAGCACCTTCCAAATCCATGATCACTACCATCTAGAAGGATAAGGGCAGCAGACACATGGAGGGGAACATCCAGTGGTTGTGGCCCCAAACCATACAACATCCTGACGTGAAAATATATTGTTCCTTCAGTGACTGCATCAAAATCCTGGAATTTCCTCCACAGCAGCACTGTGGATGTACCCACATCACATGGACAGCAGCGGTTCAAGACAGCTGCTCACCACCACCTTCTGAAAGGTAATTAGGGGTGGACAACAAATGCTGGCCTAGCCAGCGACCGCCATATCACAAGAATGTAAAATGATCAAACAAGAATCAACCTCTGCTTGCTTTGATGAGAAACCTGAGATTTTAGGACAAGCATAGAGCTTTGGTGAGGCCGCACCTGGAGCATTTTGTGCAGTTTTGGTCTCCTTAGCTGAGGAAGGGTATGCTTGCCACAGTAGGAGGTTCACTAGTTCTCATTGAAGCTTACAAAATTCTGAAAGTGCTCAACAGGATAAATACAAGGATGGTTCCCCTGGCAGGGTTCCCCTGGCGGGACAGTGAAGGTGGAACGCCTAAAAACATAGCACCTTCACACAGAAACAAAATAATCAATTAAAGCACAAAACATCACAACCAAAGACTGTTGATGTAGTCTATTTAGCTTGGTGATCAACTTTTAAACACAAAATACCGTTCTGAAGAAAAGATCTATTTACGAGATCTATCAGTGGCATTTGTAAAGGTAGTAAAAGATCAAAGGGCCGAATGGCCTCCGCCTGCTTATATTTTCTATGTTAAACTAGATGAAAAATTTTCAATTTCTCACAGCTAATTGTTCAGTCATATCCCAGGAAGAGACCCAAAGGCTCAAACAATATTTTACTACATTGAATTGAGCATTATGTTTTTTAACTTGCAGAATTTCGGTGAAACATTGCTACGTCTCACTCGTCCACTCCCCCTCACAGGGGGGATTCATAACTAACATCTGTTGGTGCAAAACTGGATACAGTCCAACAACGACAGGACCCTCTCTTCAGACAACAGAAGAAACCAGCATTGTAATCCAGAGTCTGCAAACAATGTCAATATGTCGATAGACAATTTCTAACAATTTATTTTTGGACTCTTGCTATGATGGTCCAATCAAGTACAAATCTGGGGGGGGGGGGGGGGGGGGGGGGGGGGGGGGGGGGGGAGAGGAGGAGGAGGAGGGGAGAGAGAGAGAGAGAGATAGAGCGAGAGAGAGAGCGAGAGAAAAAACGAATGACACCGAGGAATATGGGGACAGCGCAGGAACGTGGTATTGAGGTAGATATGAGCTGTGATCTAATTGATACCAGAGCAGACTTGACAGGTCGAATAGTTTAGTCCTGCTATGTTCAAGTATCACATTGGAAAAATACAAATATTCACCAATTACAAATATTCAACAAAACAATATCATATCAACTAATAATGCTTAAGAGCATTCCAGATCACCAGAGGCCAACACAATACCAGTCGTAATCATGAGTGATGCTCATAACAATAAATTCACATTCCTTTAAACTCATTGAGAAATGTTAGTGGCCTCTAAAATCACAATAAATCAGTCAATATAACATGGCATATGAAACATCAACTTTACAGGCACAATATGATGAGGAAAATTTGATAAAGGCAGAGAACAGGAACTTAAAAGATCTTCAGAAAGTAAGGTTACCTACCTTGCAAAGTCTTCATTCTCCTTGGAGCATCCTAGACACACTGCTGAAATTATCTAACACCACAGCACGTTTCGGTGAGGGAAATCATATCAAGGGATGGTGTTTCTTCAGATGTCTTATATCTCAGAGATGTTCTCAGGTGACCAGAAATGCTACTGCATTGAATACAAAGCCTCACCTGGGTCACCAATTTATCTAATTTTCTGAAGATTTAAGATTTTCATCCCAAAATTCCAAAATACATAGGCTATGTCTCAAAAGAACAAAACCTACATATATACCTCAAAATATCACTCAACATTAACCATTTATTACTCAGAACAAGCACAATAGAGGTCCTCATGGATTAAAATTCCAACCATCAGTCACAAGTCAAGAAAGCTTTCTCCAGTTCTCAAATATTGTGAAACCATGTGGTTATTCCAGCTATTCCAATTGATAACCCAGCAACCACATCTCACGGAAAGAAACCAGACTTACAATGCCAGTTTTCCAGGACAGATATTTCAAATCACCAGTGCCAAGAGAAAGGAATTTAGAGAGGAAGGAGTTTGATACCAGATATGAATTAAAATTCCCAACAAAACTTGCACCCTAAGACATCAGAGAATGTTTTCCATAAAGAAACCAGAGGAAGTGAATCAAAATGTCAATTGGCAGCCACTAGCATTAGAAACTAGATATTGTCATTGGACTTTATGGACGAATGGATGTTAAATTTTAATCGAAAATTCCTTTCATTCAGAAATACCTGATCAAGAAATGATTTTCAGTCAGACAATTTTGTACAATAATTGCTATTCTTCCAATACAAGGAATCAATTTTATACAAGCAACCAACTTAAGTTCACTGGGCTCAAGCAAAGAACCTAGCTAACAGTCTCTCTTGTGGTGCAGCAAGACCAAATAGTATTTATTCAACACAAGGACTTCAAAGAATACTAGTTGTGATGCTAATAAAATCATCAAAAAATTTTCCCTTCCTTTGCTTTGAACTTCTCCCACATCCCAAGAAATGGAGAAATCGAGTCAGAAATGTTGAACTATTTGTTTCCAGTAAAAAAAGATTTATGCAACTCAGGCAAGGTTCAATGCATTGAAAGGTAAATGAAGGTCCAACCCTGTTTGTTGATATGCCAGATAATTATTATGTCCAGAGATAAAAGCATAGGAAATAGGAAAAAGACCATAAGGTCCTTCAAAGCCTCCTCCAACATTCAATCTGACCGATCATAGAATCCCTAGTGCAGAAGGAGGCTTTCTAACCCATCAAATCTGCACCAACCCTTCGAAAGGGCACTCTATCCATGTCCGCTTTCCCCGCCAACCCCACCCTATCCCCATAACCTAACCTGCACACCCCTGGACATTAAGGGGCATTTAGAATGCTCAACCTAGCTTGCACATTTTAGACTGTGGGAGGAAACCGGAGCACTCGGATCAGTGACCCAAGTTTAGAATTGAACCCGGATCCCTGGCACTGTGAGTAAGCACTGCTAACCAGTGCCACCATGCTGCTGTGTTCGATTCAACACCTGCCTGCTCCCCATATCCCATGATTCCCCAAGAGATCAAAAATCCATCCATCTCATCCTTAAATATATCCAATGATGGCACATCCACAACTCTCTGGGTAAAGAAGTCCAAAGATCCAGAATCTTTTGAATGAAAAAAATCTTTTTCATCTCAGTCCTAAATGAACAACCCTTATCCTGAAACCGTGACCCCTTGCAACAACTAGTGTCAGTATGTCAAGCCTCTTCAGAACCTTTAATGTTTCAATGAGATTGCCTCTCGTTCCTCTAAACTTCAAAGAATATAGACAATTTACTCAGCCTCATCAGAGAGGAACCTTCTGATCCCAGGGATCAATCTTGTGTGCCTTCACTGTACCACCTCCAGTGCAAGTATATCCTTCTTTAAATATGGAAACCAAAATTCCATGCAGTATTCAAGATGTGGTCGCACCAAAATTCTATACAAAAAAAGCACAATTCCTCATTCTTGGACTCCAACCCCTTACAATGAAAGTCCAACATGCAATTTGCTTTCCCCATTTCTTCCTGTACCTCCATGCTAACTGTGTTCTTTGCCAAAAGTACATCCAAGTATCTCTGAACAACATTTGTTTCACTAGCACACTTCACCAGTCTGAAACCAGAGATATCATTTGCAAAATTGCCATGCTGTAAGTGTAACTATTGAACGATAAAGCACTGATCTCCTGCAACAATCAACAGCATCGGTTGAACGGTGTTAATAGAAGCCAAAAATCTGGTGCACCAGAAGCCACTACTTCAGATCCAGGGTTAAAGTTTAGTCCAAATCTACTAGCGAATATAATGGTGATTTTCACGAATTCAAATGTGAAGCAAGTTCAATTGCAGAAATTCCATTTGGAACAAAATGGCTGCCACCTAGGAATAAACTCCTTCCTTCATTGTTAATATCTCACATGACAGCAAACTGGTTGGCAGGAAGGAAAACGTTGCCCACGGTTGTGAAAATAAGTCACATGGGGAGGAGAGTCCAGATTTTTCATATTACAACCAGTGTTGCCCTGGATGGAAGACACAATTGTGTCGAAGCCAGAAGTGACAACTTCTTACCACTCAGAAGATAGCGGTCCTTGCACTTTCATCAATAGCTGAAACTCCCAAAAATTAATGCAGCGCCCAGGGGTTGCAGAATATACTACGGCAGATAGGTCAATAGGACTTTAAACTAGAGATTGGGGGGGAAGGGAAAGTCAGGGAACCAAGAGGTGAAGGAATCAGTGGGAAGCGTAGCTGCTTAGGATTACAAAAAATCACGAAAAGACAGAGCTCAGGAGAGGTTACGATAGTCCCCATCTCACAAAATATGACACAGTGTATGGAAAGACTCAGTAAACCAAGGTCCACCACACTAAGAAAACAAAAAGGGACAGTCAATAGGGAATTAAAGGTGCTATATTAAATGCCCGCAGTGTACGGAACAAGGTAGATGAGCTTGTGGCCCAGATTGTGACTGGCAGGTATGATGTGGTAGGCATCACAGAGACGTGGTTGCAGGGGGTTCAGGACTGGCAGTTAAACATCCAGGGATTTACAACCTATCGAAAAGACAGAGAGGTGGGTAGAGGGAGCGGGGTTGCCTTGTTAATTAGAAATGAAATTAAATCAATAGCACTAAACGACATAGGGTCAGACGATGTGGAGTCTGTGTGGGTAGAGTTGAGGAACCACAAAGGCAGAAAAACCATAATGGGAGTTATGTAAAGGCCTCCTGACAGTGGTCAGGACTAGGGGCACAAAATGCACCACGAAATAGAAAGGGCATGTCAGAAAGGCAAGGTCACAGTGATCATGGGGGACTTCAATATGCAGGTGGACTGGGTAAATAATGTTGCCAGTGGACCCAAAGAAAGGGAATTCATTGAATGTTTACAGGATGGCTTTTTGGAACAGCTTGTGATGGAGCCCACGAGGGAACAGGCTATTCTGGACTTAGTGTTATGTAATGAGCCAGAATTGATAAAAGATCTTAAAGTAAGGGAACACTTAGGAAGCAGTGATCATAATATGGTAGAATTCAGTCTGCAATTTGAAAGAAAGAAGGTAGAATCAGATGTAAAGGTTTTACAGTTAAATAAAGGTAATTACAGGCGCATGAGGGAGGAACTGACGAAATCGACTGGAAGCAGAGCCTAGTGGGAAAGACAGTAGAACAGCAATGGCAGGAGTTTCTGGGAGTAATTGAGGACACAGTGCAGAGGTTCATCCCAAAGAAAAGAAAGGTTATCAGAGGGAGGATTAGGCAGCCATGGCTGACTAAGGAAGTCAGGGAATGCATCAAGGCAAAAGAGAGAGCCTATAATGTGGCAAAGAGTAGTGGGAAGTCAGAAGATTGGGAAGGCTACAAAAACAGAGGATAACGAAGAGAGAAATAAGGAAGGAGAGGATCAAATATGAAGGTAGGCTAGCCAGTAACATTAGGAATGATAGTAAAAGTTTATTTAAATACATTAAAAACAAACGGGAGGCAAAAGTAGACATTGGGCCGCTCCAAAATGACGCTGGTAATCTAGTGATGGGAGACAAGGAAATAGCTGAGGAACTTAATAAGTACTTTGCGTCAGTCTTCACAGTAGAAGACATGAGTAATATCCCAACAATTCAGGAAAGTCAGGGGGCAGAGTTGAATATGGTTGCCATCACAAAGGAGAAGGTGCTAGAGAAACTAAAAGGTCTGAAAATTGATAAATCTCCGGGCCCAGATGGGCTACATCCTAGAGTTCTAAAGGAGATAGCTGAAGAAATAGTGGAGGCGTTAGTTATGATCTTTCAAAGTCACTGGAATCAGGGAAAGTCCCAGAGGATTGGAAAATCGCTGTTGTAACCCCCCTGTTCAAGAAGGGAACAAGAAAAAAGATGGAAAATTATAGGCCAATTAGCCTAACCTCGGTTGTTGGCAAATTCTAGAATCCATCGTTAAGGATGAGATTTCTAAATTCTTGGAAGTGCAGGGTCGGATTAGGACAAGTCAGCATGGATTTAGTAAGGGGAGGTCGTGCCTGACAAACCTGTTAGAGTTCTTTGAAGAGATAACAAATAGGTTAGACCAAGGAGAGCCAATGGATGTTATCTATCTTGACTTCCAAAAGGCCTTTGACAAGGTGCCTCACGGGAGACTGCTGAGTAAAATAAGGGCCCATGGTATTCGAGGCAAGGTACTAACATGGATTGATGATTGGCTGTCAGACAGAAGGCAGAGAGTTGGGATAAAAGGTTCTTTTTCGGAATGGCAACCGGTGACAAGTGGTGTCCCGCAGGGTTCAGTGTTGGGGCCACAGCTGTTCTCTTTATATATTAACGATCTAGATGACGGGACTGGGGGCATTCTGGCCAAGTTTGCCGATGATACAAAGATAGGTGGAGGGGCAGGTAGTATTGAGGAGGTGGGGAGGCTGCAGAAAGATTTAGACAGTTTAGGAGAATGGTCCAAGAAGTGGCTGATGAAATTCAACGTGGGCAAGTGCGAAGTCTTGCACTTTGGAAAAAAGAATAGAGGCATGGACTATTTTCTAAACGGTGACAAAATTCATAATGCTAAAGTGCAAAGGGACTTGGGAGTCCTAGTCCAGGATTCTCTAAAGGTAAACTTGCAGGTTGAGTCCGTAATTAAGAAAGCAAATGTAATGTTGTCATTTATCTCAAGAGGCTTGGAATATAAAAGCAGGGATGTACTTCTGAGGCTTTATAAAGCACTAGTTAGGTCCTATTTAGAATACTGTGAGCAATTTTGGGCCCCATACCTCAGGAAGGACATACTGGCACTGGAGCGGGTCCAGCAGAGATTCACACGGCTGATCCCAGGAATGGTAGGCCTAACATACGATGAACATCTGAGGATCGTGGGATTATATTCATTGGAGTTTAGGAGGTTGAGGGGAGATCTAATAGAATGGTACAAGATAATGAATGGCTTGGATAGGATGGACGTAGGGAAGTTGTTTCCATTAGCAGGGGAGACTAGGATGCGGGGGCACAGCCTTAGAATAAAAGGGAGTCACTTTAGAACAGAGATGAGGAGAAATTTCTTCAGCCAGAGAGTGGTAGGTCTGTGGAATTCATTGCCACAGAGGGCGGTGGAGGCCGGGACGTTGAGTGTCTTTAAGACAGAAATTGATAAATTCTTGATTTCTCGAGGAATTAAGGGCTATGGGGAGAGAGCGGGTAAATGGAGTTGAAATCAACCATGATTGAATGGTGGAGTGGACTCGATGGGCCGAATGGCCTTACTTCCACTCCTATGTCTTATGGTCTTATGGTCTTATACAAAATAGCTCTTTGCAATTGCTAATTCCTGGTGCACACCAATGCAGTACACAACTCATCTAAATAAATGGCACCCAAACATATGACACGGTAGCACAGTAGTTAGCACTGTTGCTTCACAGCTCCAAGGTCCCAGGTTCAATTCCCGGCTTGGGTCACTGTCTAAGGGGAGTCTGCACGTTCTCCCCATGTCTGCGTGGGTTTCCTTCCGGGTGCTCCAGTTTCCTCCCACAGTCCAAAGATGTGCAGGTTAGGTGGATTAGCCATGCTAAATTGCCCTTGGTGTCAAAATAGGTTAGGTGGGGTTACGGGGGTAGGGTGGAAATGCAGGCTTAAGTAGAGTGGTCTTTCCAAGGGCCGGTGCAGACTCGATGAGTCGAATAGTCTCTTTCTGCACTGCAAATTCTATGATGATACCTCGGATGCTTTGCAAGTGCACCAAAACAATGTCCGCAATGTCAGAGGTTGATGACAATGAACCATCTAGAGTACAGGAAGACCGACAAACATACATCACTAACCACTGAGGGGCAACTTGTTCAGTGAAAATCAGAAATAATCCCATGGTACTAAACAAAGAAAAAAAATTGCTTATTGTCACAAATAGGCTTCAAATGAAGTTACTGTGAAAAGCCCCTAGTTGCCACATTCCGGTGCCTGTTCGGGGAGGCTGTTACGGGAATTGAACCATACTGCTGGCCTGCCTTGGTCTGCTTTCAAAGCCAGCTAATTTGCCCTGTGCTAAACAGCCCCTTCTAAGGGAATAAAAGCTGGAAATGGTGCAAATATTCTGCAGATCCACCGAATTTGTTCACAAGATTCAGATTTGACTTTAAACATGAACTCTGTTTCTTCTCTCTCCACAGATACTGATAGACTTTTTTTTTAAAATATTTTTATTCTCCATTTTCACATTTTCTTCAGAATTTACACCCCACCAACAAATAGTAAACGGTAACGAATACAATGTCAATTCCCCTACCAACAAAACAATCCCATCCTCCCACCACCCCCCAAACAACGGCCTCATGACAATAGAAGCATCAAATAAAACTAAACCTCCCAAGGAGGAAAAAAGGAAAAAGGAATCAGGAATCACCCCTGGTCACCGTTGACATTTATAGTCCACCCCCCCCCCCCCCCCCCCAACCCCACCTTAGTATTCAATGCCATCCAATCCCCAAAAGAGTACCGTGAATGGCACCCATGAATTGCAGACACCCCCGCACCCCCCATCCCAGACTCCTCCCCTTCACTTCCTCTTGTAAACTCCTCGGTTCCTTCGGATGCCCCACCCAGGTCTCCTTCCCCCTTGCCCGTTCCCAGGAAAACCAAGAAATCATCTTTAGCACACAACCCCGGCATACACACCCAAGCCCCAAAGAACCATCATTGCAAATGAAAGTCCCAACCCTTCCCTTGTCTAAATGTACAGCGTCAACTCATTTAGTACATACATACACCAACACACGGTGAAAAGATAAAGTTACACGAGGCTACATCGGTACACGGTCCTCTCTCAGTCCCATTTCTCAATTCTGCCGCAGTCCTTCTGCCTTCACAAACTCCTCCGCCGCTTCCGCCGTCCCAAAATAGTCCTTGGATTTGTAGGTCACCCTCAACTTAGCTGGATATACTATGCCGCACTGCACCTTGCTGATGTACAGTGCCTTCTTCACCCAGCTGAAGGCTGCCTGCCTCCTCGCCAGCTCCACGTAAAGTCCTAGTATATGCATATACCAGCTCCAGCCCACTGCACCACCCGCCTTGGCTTTGCCCAGCACAGGACCTTTCCTTCACGCTGTATCTATGGAAACACACAGTTACTACTCTTGGTGGCTCACTCGCCTTTGGTATAGGCCTCCACGACCGATGAACCCAATCCAGTTCGTATCGAGAGGGATCGTCCCGCTCCCCCAATAGCTCTGCCAACAACGTGACAAAATAGTCAGTCGGCCTCAGGCCTTACACCCCTTCGGGCAGACCCACGATCCTCGGATACCGCCGCCTGGGATCTGTTTTCCAGGTCTTCTTCATTTGGGCTCACAGACCCTTGTGGTCTCTGTCACCTTCCCCATCGAGGTGAGTTGATCACTGTGCTGCGATAATACCTCTTCCACTTCCTTCAGGGTCTCACCTTGCTCTTGCACCTCCGCCGCTGCGCTTTATACCGCCGCCCTCACCGGGGCAATCGCCTCCTCCACCAGCACTTTCAATACCGCCCCCATCTCCTTCTTCATCGCTTCCATGTGCTTTGTTTTTCCAAGTTCCACAACCATCACTTTGGTCATTTCTTCTGCTGTGAGCGATGCGGCCTCCCCGGTGCTCCAGCCTCTGCTTTCCTTACAGTTCCTGCGCTGACTTATCCACTCACCGGCAGACTTTCATTAACCCCCTTTTTCACGGCCGTTTTTTTCCCTCAAGCTTGGACATTTCTCCTCCCTGTGCCTTCTTACAGCTTTTTCAGCCTGCGTTGCCCCTGGGACCAGGAGTTAAAACACCAAAATTTCTATCCTGAGCGGGAGCCCTCCAATGTGCAGCTGCCTCCCGCCTGCCGTCAACGGAAGTGGATGCTGACAGACTTGATGAGCATTTACAGCACTGTTTATATTTCAGATTTCCAGTATCCACAGTATTTTGCTTTTATACTATTGTACAAAGAGGGCATTACTTGAAATGCTTGGTATTGGTGGGGCTCTTCATGTTGTAGTCAAAACGAAAAGATCAGCATCAGTTGCAACAAGTTCTGTCAGCCAGTCTGGAGACCACATGGAGGACCTATCACAAGTTCCACAAGAAATAGAAGTGTCCAATTTGGCCTTCCGCATCCACTTCACCATTCATCGAGTAGAGTCAGAGGCCTACAGCACAGAAAAGGCCATTTGGCCCATTTTGTCTGTGCCAGTCAAAAACAACCATAACTATTCTAATCCCATTTTCCAGCACCTGGCCCATAATCTTGTATTCCTTGGCATTGCAAGTGCACATCTAAATACTTAAAAATCATGAGGGTCTCAGCCTCCACCACCCTTTCAGGCAGTGAGTTGCAGACTCCCACCATACTCTGGGTGAAAATGTTTTTCCTCATATTCCCTCAAAAACTCCTGTCCCTGGTCATTGAACACTGACCCCCTCCACCAAGGGAAAGGTTTCTTCCTGTCTACTCTATCTATGCTCCTCATAATTTTGTACATCTCAATCATGTTCCCCCCGCAACCCTTAGTCTCTGCTGCTCCAAGGAAAATGACCCCAGTTTATCCAATCTCTCTTCACAGCTAAAACTCTCCAGCCCAGGTAACATCCTGGTAAATCTCCTCTGCACCCTTTCCAGTGCTATCACATCCCATGTGGATTCCAGAACTGCACACAATACTGTAGCTGTGGTGTAATCAACGTTTTACAAAGTTCCAGCATAACCTCCCTGCTCTAAAACTCTATGCCTCCTCTAATAAAGCAAGCATACCATATGCCTTCTATACAATCCATAGAATCCCTACAGTGCAGAAGGCGGCCATTCGGTCAATTAAATCTGCACCAACCCTCCAAAAGAGCATTCTACCTGAGCCCACTCCCCTGCCCTATCCCGATGCATTGATCATGGCCAATCCACCTAATCTGCACATCTTTGGACTGTGGGAGAAAACCAGAACACCCAGAGTAAATCCACGCAGACAGGGGACGAACGTGTAAACACTACACAGTGACCCAAGGCCAGAATCAAACCCCGAGTCCCTGGCGCCATGAGGCAGCAGTGCTAACCACCGTGTCATCCTTCTTAACCAATTTACCCACCTACCCTGATACAGTAAGAGACCGGTGTACGTGCACACTAAGGTCCCTCTGATCCTCGGTGCTTCCCATGGTCCTGTCGTCATCATGTATTCCCTTGTCTTGTTTGTCCTTCCCAAGTGCATCACTTCACTCATCAACATTGAATTCGATTTGTCACTGATCAGCCTATCTGACCAGCGCATTTATATCCCCTCTAATCTAAGGCTATCCGCCTCACTATTTACCACCCCACCAATTTTCATATCATCCGTGAGTTTACCAACCATGCGGACTGTTCTTGATTAATCGCTGCCTCACCAAATGCAGATTAATTCTGTTTATCAAAATTCCTTCCAATAGTTTCTCCACCAGAGGTTAGACTGACTGGCCTGTAGTTTCCTGGTTTATCCCTTCCTCCCTTCTTGAATAGCAGTTCCAGGGGGCGGCATGGTGGCTAGTGTTATTGCCTCATGGCACAGCGGACCCAGGTTCGATACCGGCTCCAGGTCACAATCTGTGTGGAGTTTCCCTGTGTCTGCATGGGTCTCACCCTCACAACCCAAAAAGATGTCCAGGGTAGGTGGATTGGCCAGGCTAAATTGCCCCTTAATTGGAAAAAAAAATGAATTGGGTGCTTTAAATTTAAAAGAAACACAATGCAAACTCCACATGGATAGTGACCCGGCGCTGGGATTGAACCCAGGGACTCGGGTTTGATTCTGGCCTTGGGTGACTGCGAGAAAGTATTAATTTAGAACCCTACCTACGTCCTCCGGCTCCACACACAAATTACCACTGTGGTTCGTAATAGAACATAGAACATAGAACAGTACAGCACAGAACAGGCCCTTCGGCCCTCGATGTTGTGCCGAGCAATGATCACCCTACTTAAACCCACGTAACCCAACAATCCCCCCATTAACCTTACACTACGGGCAATTTATCATGGCCAATCCACCTAACCCGCACATCTTTGGACTGTGGGAGGAAACCGGAGCACCCGGAGGAAACCCACGCACAAACGGGGAGGACGTGCAGACTCCACACAGACAGTGGCCCAGCCGGGAATCGAACCTGGGACCACTGGAGCTGTGAAGCATTGATGCTAACCACCATGCTACCGTGAGGCCCTACCTTTCCCTAATTATCCTTTTACCCTTAATGTACTTTTAAAACAATTTCGGATTTCCTTCATTTTGCCTGTCAGTATCCTTTCATGTCCTCTTTTTGCTCTCCTAATTTCCTTTCTAAATTCCTTCTTGCACATTCTACATTCCTCCAAGGCTTTTGCTGTTTTGAGCCCTTGATATCTACCATAAGCCTCCTTTTTACTCCTGATCCAGTGCTGCATATCCCTTGATATCCAGTATCCAGGGTTCAATGTATTTATTGGTCCCACCCTTTTTATTTATTGGAACATGCTGGCACTGTACACTCCCCATTTAGTTCTTGAATGTGTCCCACTGTCTGTCACAGATTATCTAAACGCGTTGATTATTGATCTGATTGTGCATTTTTAAAATAAATTTAGAGTACTCGTTTATTTTTTTTCCAATTAAGGGGCAACTTAGCGTGGCCAATCCACCTAACCTGCGCATCCAACCTGAAACCCGCGCAGACACAGGGAGAATGTGCAAACTCCACACAGATAGCGACCTGGGGCCAGGATCGAACCCGGGTCCTCAGCGCCATAGGCAGCAGTGCTAACCACTGTACCACCCTCGATCTGATGGTGCTCTTAACTTCAGTTTCCAGTCTGACCTCCATAATCTTCCACTCAGTTATAGAAGTCAACTACCATCTATTCCCAAGGTCCAGATGGGGCTGGTTTAGCTCACTGGGCTAAATCGCTGGTTTTCAAAGCAGGCCAGCAGCACGGTTTAATTCCCGTACCAGCCTCCCCAGACAGGCGCCGGAATGTGGCAACTAGGGGCTTTTCACAGTAACTTCATTGAAGCCTACTCGTGACAATAAGCGATTTTCATTTCATTTTTTTTTCAGATAACGTGGCAAATGTTATTGTGTTGTTTATCGGTACTACTCCTTAGAACACCATTGGCTTAATGCTTGAAGCTCATCTTGTTGCTTATAGTTTCAATCACAGGCCTGGTCAGTACCAGAACGTTCTCCAGTCTTTCTGTGAAATGTGTGTCAAATTTGACCCAGCATACTTAGACCTGAAAGTTCTAGCGTTACAGTTACAATGCTAGACAGTTCCTGGATGAGTTAAACAATGTTTGCCATTATTTCGCTAAAAGTTTCAGGTCTCGACGTAGAGGTAATAAATGGAAAGGAACAGCCATACATAAACCTATATGGTAAAAATAGGCCAGAAGCAGAGATGGTCGCTGATGATTGCACAATGGTTCAGCGCCATTGTTGACTCCTGAAGCAGTCCCTGTCCAAATGCATCAAGACCAGGACAATATCCAGGCTTGTTTCAAAAGTGGCAACTAACATTCATGCAACTAAGCATCAGGAAACAACCATTTCTAACAAGGAAGAATCGAACTATCACCCCCTTGACACTCAATGGCGTTACCATCACCGAATCCCCCATTATCAACATTCAATTCTGGCCTTGGGTGACCGTGTGGCATTTTCACGTTCTCCCTGTCCGCGTGAGTTTCCTCCAGGTGCTCCAGTTTCCTCCCGCAGTCCAAAGATGTGCAGTGGTGGATTGGCCATGCTAAAATGCCAAAGTTGTGCAGGTTAGGTGGGGTTATGGGGATAGGGCGGGGTACTCTTTCAGAGGGTCAGTGCAGACTCAATGGGCCGAATGGTCTCTTTCTGCACTGTAAGAATTCTATGGTTCTAAATATTGTGGCTACAAGTCAGATGTTAGGAATAAACAGCGAATAGCACCTCCTGACTCCCCAAAGTCTACCAACTGCTACAAGGCACAAGTTAGGAATGTGATGGGGTCAAAATCCTGGAACTCCCTCCCGAACAGTACTCTGGGTGAACCTACACCACAAGGACTGCAGCGGTTCAAGCAAGCAGTTCATCACACCTTCTCTTTTTTTTTTAATTTAGATAGCCCAATTATTTTTTTCCACTTAAGGGGCAATTTAGCGTGATCAATCCACCTACGCTGCACATCTTTGGGTGGTGGGGGTGAGACCCATGCAGACACAGGGAGAATGTGCAAACTCCACATGACAGAGTGACCCGGAACCGGGATCGAACCTGGGTCCTCATGGGGCAGCAGTACTAACCACTGCGCCACCGTGCCACCCACTACACCTTCTCAAGAGGATCTAGGGATGGCCAATAAATGTTAGCCTAGCCAGCGAGACCATAAAATTAATTTTTTGAATTCTGCAAAGTCTATTAGGAATGAGGAAAAGATGACTTAACAACATTAACATTTTAAATCAATAGGATACTTTAGACAGAAAATAATTTTCCAGAACTGGTAAAAACAAACACTCCAAGGTAGGACAGTGTTGTATGCATCCAACAGGGATAACACTGACTGCACAACATTGTGAAAGTAAACCACCCCTGCATAGAAATGGTCAAACAACAGATTCTCTATTTCATTCACAAATTTCAATGGCACGTAACAACAATAAAGTGAATATTATGAGACTTTACTTATCCTAATATAGACTGGGGAAAAAGTATTAATGCCAGGGAAGAAGAAATTCTAATATATGCACAAGAGAACTTTCATAGAATCCCCACATTGTAGGATATTCAGACTGCACCGACAGTCTGAAAGAGCACCCACCCACGTCCACTCCCCCATCCACTCGTCTAACCCCGTAACGTAACCTGCATATCCCTGGACCAGGGGTCAATTTATTTATTTATTTATTTACTCATTTTAATTTAGAGCACCCAATTCATTTTTTCCAATTAAGGGACAGTTTAGCATGGCCATTCCACCTACCCTGCACATCTTTGGGTTGTGGGGGTGAAACCCATGCAAATACAGGGAGAATGTGCAAATTCCACAGTGAACCAGAGCCAGGATCGAACCTGGGACCTTGGCAAGTAAGGGTCAATTTAGCAGGGCCAATCCACCTAACCTGCACATCTTTGGAAACTTTTGTGATGCTGTCTCCAGTTGAACAACAAAATTAAGTATTTTGGATCTTGCTCTGAGAAATACAGTACATTACCTAGCTAAGAGTGGCCATAAAGTAACTGTGGAAAGAAACCAAAAATATCAACGGTAAGAATGCTCAACTGGGAAAGAGTCAATTTCAAATGGTTTAAGGAACTTGGTACAGGTAGATTAGTAAAGCAGTAACAGAGGGCAATGGAGACATTTTCAGTTTGTAACTGAACTATTTCTTTGATAGAAAAGCTAATGCTAATGCACTCTGGAAGATAAAAAAAAACTAAAAGTTAAAATAAAACAAACATCATCAGCAAGATTGAGCTAATGACCAGGAAGATAATGGAAAGTATAGGAGGGAATTTTAAAAGTTAATAAATGTTAGACAAAGAAAAGAAAGGAAGCAACATTAAACTGAATCCTAAAATTGCTTATGCAAAGTGCACATAGTTTTCCAGGGAAATGTTTGGGGAAGAGAAATCTTCACATAGATGCAGAGGATATGACTAAGGTTCTAAATTATGCTTTGCATCTGTCGTCACAAAGTGGATGATGTGAAAATTACACATAGGGAAGCTATAAGGGAGATAGTAATACTGATAATCGACAAGTCAGTTGACCCAGACAGAATGCACGCTTACTTGTTAAAAGGAGTAAAGGCAGAATCAGCAACAGCACTGCTCACAATATTTCAATTTTCACTGGATACAAGAATAGTGCAAAGGACTGGACTTTTACTACTATTGAAAAACCAGGAGAGGGATAGGCCAGCAAACTGCAAACCAGTCAGCTGAACAATGGTGGTGGGTAAGATACCTGTTCATGGCTAAGAACTTTGATTTGGAAAAGTATAGGCTCGTCTAGGAAAGCCAGGATAGATATGTTATAGATAAATCATATCTGAATAACTTGGTTAAAATATTGGATAAGATGATGGAAAACATTGATCGAAGCTGCAGCACATATAAACGTTCAAAAGGCAATCGACAAGTGCCACACAGGCTGTTTATTCAGAAAATTGAAGCTCATGGAATTAAGAGGAAAGCGATGGTATGGATATAGAATTAGCTGAGTGACAGAAAGCAAAGGGTGGTGGCAGTAGATGGACGTTTTCCAGACTGGGAAATGGTTTAGTGATTTTCCCCAAGAATCGATTACGGATTAATTATGCTTTGCAATTTTCATAAACAAATACGGAGCATTATAAAGTTTAGAGATGATATGTACAGTCAGCACGGTAGCACAAGTGGATAGCAGTGTGGCTTCACAGCACCAGGGTCCCAGGTTCGATTCTCCGCTGGGTCACTCTGTGTGGAGTCTGCACGTTCTCCCCGTGTGTGCGTGGGTTTCCTCCGGGTGCTCCGGTTTCCCCCCCACAGTCCAAAAGCTTGCAGGTTAGGTGGATTGGCTATGATAAATTGCCCTTAGTGACCAAAAAAAGGTTAGGAAGGGTTATTGGGTTACAGGGGTAGGGTGGAAGTGAGGGCTTAAGTGGTTGGTGCAGACTCGATGGGCCGAATGGCCTCCTTCTGCACTGTATATTCTATGTTCTATATGTAAATGATCATGAGAATATTTACAGCCTTCATGGTGATATAGGATGATGAAATGGGTAGAAGCACGACAAATGGAGTTCAATGAGAAGTGCAGCACTTCCAGAGGACTAATTATAGGTTTATAAATAGTACAATTTTAAAAAGTGTAGATGAGGAGCAAGCCCTTGGATGTTCATATACACAAATTCTTAATGGTGGTGTGGCAAATTAATATGGTAGTTAAAAAGCATTTCAGTTACTTCAGTTTACAAGTATAGACTGGAGAAAACATAGCACTAGTCTCAGGGAAGAACTTTTAAAACGTGCATAAGAGGACTTTCTCAATTATGTCTCCAGTTCAACAATAAATGAAGGATTCTGGATCTTATTTTGAGAAAGCAGGGCAAATGAAGGGTATTACAGTTCATTATCTAGCTCAGAACGACCACAAAGTAACTGTGGAATGAAACCAAAAATATCAACGGTAGAAACGCTCAACTGGGAAACAGCCAATTTCAAATGGTTTAAGGAGGGATGGGTAGATTGGTAAAGCAGTAATTGAGTGTAACTGAGATAGCCCCAGTTTAGAAGACATAGAACAGTACAGACCCTTCAGCCCACAATGTTGTGCCGACCATTTATCCTAATCTAAGATCAACCTAACCTACATCCCTTCAATTTACTGCTGTCCATGTGTCTATCTAAGAGTCGCTTAAATGTCCCTAATGACTCTGACTCCACCACCTCTGCTGGCAGTGCATTCCACACACCCACCACTCTCTGTGTAAAGAACCTACCTCTGACATCCCCCAATACCTTCCTCCAATCACCTTAAAATTATGTCCCCTCGTGACAGCCATTTCCACCCTGGGGAAAAGTTTCTGGCTATCCACTCTATTAACTGAACTATTTATTTGAAGCAAAAGGGTAGAGCCGATGCGACTCTTGCACTCGGGAAGATCAAGACATTTTAGAAGTTATAATAAAACAGAAAGTGCGGTATATGAGTATGGAGAGAAGGCGAGCAGGATGTTGGCACATCAGCTCCGTAGGCGAGATGCGGCTAGGGAAATTGGGGGAGTGAAGGATGGGGGTGGAAATGTAGTGCAGAAGGGGACAGAAGTAAACGGGGTCTTTAGGGACTTTTACGAGGGATTGTACCGGTCGGAACCTCCGAGGGGGAGAGAGGGGATGGAGAGCTTCATGAACAGGCTATGTTTCCCAAGGGTTCAAGAGAGGCTGGTTGAGGGGCTGGGGGCGCCGATAGAGTTGGAGGAGCTAGTCAGGGGGATCGGGCAAATGCAGTCAGGTAAGGCCCCGGGGCCGGACGGGTTCCCGGCAGAATTTTACAAAAAATATGCGGACCTGGTGGGTCCCCTGCTGGTGCGAACTTTCAATGAGGCGTGGGAGGGGGGGGCTTTGCCCCCGACGATGTCGCGGGCACTGATCTCTTTGATCCTAAAACGGGATAAGGACCCCTTGCAGTGCGGATCATATAGGCCTATTTCACTCCTTAACGTAGACGCTAAGTTGCTGGCGAAGATCCTGGCTACCAGGATAGAGGATTGTGTGCCAGAGGTAATTCATGAAGATCAGACAGGGTTTGTCAAGGGGCGGCAGCTCAACACGAATGTGCGGAGACTGCTCAATGTTATCATGATGCCGGCAGTGGAGGGGGAGGCGGAGATAGTGGTGGCGCTGGATGCAGAGAAGGCGTTTGATAGAGTTGAATGGGGGTACCTATGGGAGGTGCTGGAGAGGTTTGGATTTGGGGAGGGATTCATCAAATGGGTGAGGCTGCTTTACGCGGCGCCGATGGCGAGTGTAGTCACAAATGGAAGGAGATCGGAGTATTTTAGGCTTTATCGTGGGACCAGGCAGGGGTGTCCCCTGTCCCCCCTGCTCTTTGCACTGGCGATTGAACCGCTGGCCATGGCGTTGAGGGAGTCAGGGAAGTGGAGGGGTCTGGTGCGGGGGGGGGGAGGAGCACCGGGTATCGCTGTATGCAGACGACCTGCTGTTATATGTGGCGGACCCAGAGGGGGGAATGCCGGGGGTGATGGAACTGTTAGCGGAATTTGGGGGCTTCTCGGGCTATAAGCTGAACTTAGGAAAGAGCGAGGTATTTGTAGTGCACCCGGGAGATCAGGAGGAGGGAATTGGGAGGCTCCCCTTCAGGAGGGCAGTGAAGAGTTTCAGGTACCTGGGGGTGCAGGTGGCCAGGAGTTGGGGGGCTCTTCATAAGCTTAACTTCACCAGACTAGTGGAACAGATGGAGGAGGAATTTAAAAGGTGGGACATGGTGCCGCTATCGCTGGCGGGCAGAGTGCAATCCGTCAAAATGACGGTTCTCCCGAGGTTCTTGTTCCTCTTCCAGTGCTTGCCCATCTTTATCCCTAGGGCCTTTTTTAAAAGAGTGACCAGCAGCATCATGGGATTTGTTTGGGCGCATGGCACCCCAAGGGTGAAGAGGGTCTTCTTGGAGCGGAGTAGGGATGGGGGGGGGCTGGCGTTGCCCAACCTCTCGGGGTATTACTGGGCGGCCAACGTGTCGATGGTGCGTAAGTGGGTGATGGAGGGGGAGGGGGCAGCATGGAAACGGATGGAGAGAGCGTCCTGTGGGGATACAAGCCTGGGGGCCCTGGTAACGGCGCCGTGGCCGCTCCCTCCCACGAGGTATACCACGAGTCCGGTGGTGGCGGCTACCCTCAAGATTTGGGGGCAGTGGAGGCGACATAGGGGAGAAGTGGGGGGCTCGATGGAGGCTCCGTTAAGGGGGAACCATAGGTTCGTCCCGGGGAACATGGATGGGGGATTTCGGGGATGGTATAGAGCGGGCATTAGACAGCTGAAGGACCTGTTTATCGACGGAAGGTTTGCGAGCCTGGGGGAGTTGGAAGAGAAATTTGGGCTCCCGCCGGGAAACATGTTTAGATATCTGCAGGTAAAGGCATTTGCTAGACGGCAGGTGGAGGGATTCCCTGCGCTCCCCGCGAAGGGGGTGAGTGACAGGGTGCTCTCGGGGGTCTGGGTCGGGGAGGGGAAGATATCCGATATCTACAAGCTTATGCAGGAGAAGGAAGAGGCGTCAGTAGAGGAGCTGAAAACGAAGTGGGAGGGGGAACTGGGGGAACAGATCGAAGACGGGACATGGGCTGATGCCCTGGAGAGGGTAAATTCTTCCTCCTCGTGTGCGCGGCTTAGCCTCATCCAATTCAAGGTGCTGCATAGGGCCCACATGACTGGGACGAGGATGAATAGGTTCTTTGGGGGTGAAGATAGGTGTGCCAGGTGCTCGGGGAGTCCAGCGAACCATGCCCATATGTTCTGGGCATGCCCGGCATTGGAGGAGTTCTGGAAGGGGGTGGCGAGGACGGTGTCAAGGGTGGTGGGATCCAGGGTCAAGCCAGGATGGGGACTCGCGATCTTTGGGGTTGGGGTAGAGCCGGGAGTGCAGGAGGCGAAAGAGGCCGGTGTGCTGGCCTTTGCGTCCCTAGTAGCCCGGCGAAGGATTTTGCTACAGTGGAAGGACGCGAGGCCCCCAAGCGTGGAGACCTGGATCAATGACATGGCGGGCTTTATTAAGCTTGAGAAGGTTAAATTCGCCCTGAGAGGATCGGTGCAAGGGTTCTTTAAACGGTGGCAACCTTTCCTCGACTTTCTGGCTCAACGATAGGGTACTGGGACAGTAGCAGCAGCAACCCGGGGGGGGGGGGGGGGGGGGGGGGCGTTGATTATGTTAGCTTATTTTATTTAAATTTGATTTATCTAATTTTAATTTATGGTTAAGTTCTCTTGGTTGGGGGGGGGGGTGGGGGAATGTGATACATGTGATGTTACGGTATGGGGGGAATTGTGGGTGTTATGGGGCTGTTAGTTGCATATTACTGCTTTTTGCTATACTTTTTGTTATATTTTCTGCAAAAAATTCCAATAAAAAATTTAAAAAAAAAAAAAAATAATAAAACAGAAAAGGGGGCTTAAAACAAATATCAGCAGTGAAATTAGAGAGCTGAATTCCAAAGCAAAGAGATCATGCTGCAACTATAAATCACTGGTTAGGCCTCAGCTGGAGTATTGTGGTCAATTCTGGGTGCCACACTTCAGGAAAGATGCAACAGTGCCAGAAAAGAGTGGAGGAAATTCACCCGGATGTTACCACTGATGAAAACATTTAAGTGTAAGGAGATATTGGAAAAGTTAAGAATGCCCTCCTTGAAACAGAGAAGGTTCAAAAGTGGCCAAGTGTTTTCAAGATGAGAGGTTTTCAGGACTTCCGGTGGCGGCCATGGAGGAGTAGATCGCACGTATGATAGCTCCTGCCTGTAACGGACTTTTAGACCTTTACCCCCGTTTTTTGGGGGGATTTTATGGGATAAAAGAGTGAAGAGTGAGACAGTAAGGAGAAATCCCCCTCCGGTGAATGGAGAATGGGGTCAGAAGTGGCCGTGTGAGAAGACAAAGTCCTACAAGGGAGATGCAAGCAGAGCTGGTAACACAGGACAGTATGGCGGAGAGCAAGGGCCGCGGGGAGACGGCACAGTGGTCGACGAAGTAGCTGGTGAAGCTTTTCAAGGATTGCTTCGCCAAGCTAAAGAAGGACACGTTGGACGGATTAAGGCTTTGATTGATCAAGTGGTTCAGAATCAGGAAACCCACGGGAGAGCGATCCAGTAGGTCGAACAAAGGTTTTCCGAGCACGAGGAGTATATAACCATGCTGGAAAGCAAGATGGGGATGATGAACGACCGCCAGAAAAGAATGCAGAAGCTGGAGGACCTGGAGAATAGGTCCAGGAGGCAGAATCTCAGAATTGTTGGCCTTCCAGAAGGCAGTGAGGGATCGGATGCGAGGGCCTATGTGACGGACATGTTGGAGAAGTTGATAGGGGCTGAGGCTTTCCCTCGGCCCCTGGAATTGGACAAAGCGCACAGAGCCCTCGTGAGGAAGCCCAGAGCGATCGAGCCGCCGAGGGCCATGGTGGTACGTTTTCACCATTTCATGGACAAGGAACATATTTTGCGGTGGGCCAAGAAAGAACGGAGCAGCGTGGGAGAACTGTGAGTTGCGCATTGATCAGGACCTGGGAGTGAATTTGGCCAAGAGGCGAGCTGGGTTCAATCGGGCAAAAACAACCCTCTTTAAGAAGGGGATGAAGTTCGGGATGCTGTACCCAGCCCGCCTGTGGGTCACACATGAGGAACGGGACTTCTACTTTGAAACTCCAGACGAAGTATGGACCTTTATTAAAGAAATGAAGCTCGAGGTGAATTAAAAGACACTTAAGCCTTGGAGAAGTTCTGTGGCAGCGATTTGTTGTGCTGGATTGTATAAATTTAAGTAGCCTTATGTGAAATAATGGGCTGTATGGATGGTTAACGGTTGATCTGTCTTGCAGGGACCTTGTTAGAGGGGCGGATGGGCTTTGAATTTAGTTCTGCTTTTTGGGTGACTATTTTTCTAAAGTGACAGTTTCTTCACTTTTTTCTGTTGTTTGCGGAATGTGATGCTTTTAAAATGTTCATTCATATGGGGGTGGGGGGGGGACAGTACAATAGGGAGACAGACTGCTTGGTGCCAGGGGCGGGAGCTATCGAGTCAGCATGGGTCAGCTGACTCTCGGAAGCACGGTGGGGGGCAAGCAGGTGTTGAGCTGGAGCTTGACTTGGGGGATTGGGTTTCTAGTGCTGTTGCTACGGGGTGTGTGGGGGGAGCTGCTTTGCTGACAGGGGAGGAAGTGTTACTCGGGGACAAATGCGAGGTCGGGAATGGCGACTGCCCGAGTGGGGACTCGATAAAGCGGAGTGCGCGAGCTCGAGACTGGCCTAAAAAGGGTGATGGCTAGTCAGCGGGGGTGGGGGCGTGGGAAGAGATTGAGGAAGGGGTGGGTTAGCTCCACTCAGGACTGTACTCAAAGACCAGGAGGGGAGCGATCTTGATCAGCAAACGAGTGGCATTCGAGGCAGGGAGAATCATGTCAGACAAGGGTGGTAGGTACATAATGGTGAGTGGAAGCTGGAAGGGTGCGGGTGGTACTTGTGAACATATATGCTCCGAATTGGGACAACGTGGAATTTATGAGGCGGGTGTTAGGTAAGATCCCAGACTTAGAGTCACATAACTTGATCATGGGATGGGACTTCAATACAGTAGTCCCCCCTTATAACGCGGGTGTTGGGGTCCAAGACAGCCACCCGCGTTGTATCCGAGCCGCGGATATCCATGATGGGGGTTTTAAATTTATTTTAAAATCTATGCTAGCGCTTCCCATTGTGAGTCTACGGGGGTCTGACCTCTCCCCCCGCCCCCCGCAGACTCACAATGGGAAGCGCTAGCATAGATTTTTAAATAAATTTAAAACCCCCATCGTGGATCCAATTAAAACAGTGTCAATTTCAGCGGCCGGCTCACTTTGATCCGGAGAGGGAAGCTGCTCTCTCACTGAAACAGTCAGCCGGCCGCTGAAATTGACACTGCCGGCTGCTCTCTCCCTCCAATCCAACTTTTAAGTTTTAATGTTTCTGATTGGAGGGAGAGAGCAGCCGGCAGTGTCAATTTCAGCGGCCGGCTCACTTTGATCCAGAGGGGGAAGCTGCTCTCTCACTGAAGCAATCAGCCGGCCGCTGAAATTAACACTGCCGGCTGCTCTCTCCCTCCAATCAGAAACATTAAAACTTAAAAGTTGGATTGGAGGGAGAGAGCAGTGGGCAGTGTCAATTTCAGCGGCCGGCTGATTGCTTCAGTGAGAGCAGCTTCCCTCTCTGGATCAAAGTGAGCCGGCCGCTGAAATTGACACAACTGACAGTTGGGGTCCATAAGCCCCCCCGCGGTATATCGCGAACCGCGGTATCGCGGAGCGCGGTATAACGGGGGACTACTGTAGTCGTTGATCCAGAATTCGACCGGTCAAAATTCAGGACAGGGAGGAGGCCGGCTGCGGCAAAGGAATTGAAGGATTTTATGGAAGAGATGGGGAGAGTAGATCCATGGAGGTTTGCACGGCCAAGGGCGAAGGAGTTTTCCTTTTTTTCCACATGTCCACAAGGTATACTCTCGCATCTACTTTTTTGTTCTGAGCAGGGCGCTAATACCGAACGTGGTGGATACTGAGTATTCAGCAACTGCGGTGTCGGATGATGCCCCACACTGGGTGGATGTACGGGTTAGTGTGGAGAGAGTGCAACGCCCGCTGTGGAGACTGGATGTGGGGTTGCTCGCGGACAAAGCGATCTGTGGGCGGGTTAACAAGTCCATCCAGAACTACCTGGAAACAAATGATACGCGGGAGGTCTCTTAAGCGGCAGTCTGGAAAGCTTTGAAGACAGTAGTCAGAGGGGAATTAATCTCGATACAGGCCCAGAGAGAAAAGGTGGAATGGGCTGAGAGAGGTAGATTAGTGGATGAGATACTCCAGGTGGACAGGAGATACTCGGAGGCCCCAGACATGGAAAAGAGAGGCGGCCAGGGAGATAATGTAAAGAGTAGAGACGGTAATACTGTCCTGGACCCAACAGGGTGACCGAGGTGTTCAAGGGCTTTTACAGTAAATTATATGAGTCGGAACCATTGGCTGGGGTGGAGGGGATGAGGCAGTTTCTGGATCAGTTGAGGTTCCCGAGGGTGGAGGAGGACCTGGAAGCCCCAATTGAGATTGAGGAAATAATCAAGGGGCTGGAGGGCATGCAGCTCCATAAGAGGTTTTCAGAGATATTGAGCCCACTGCTGGTGAGGACTTTTAACGAAACAAGAAATGAAAATGAAAATTGCTTATTGTCACGAGTAGGCTTCAATGAAGTTACTGTGAAAAGCCCCTAGTCGCCACATTCTGGCGCCTGTCCGGGGAGGCTGGTACGGGAATTGAACCGTGCTGCTGGCCTGCTGTAAAAGCCAGTGATTTAGCCGAGTGAGCTAAACCAGCCCCAATTCATACCCCGAAAAATTGCCAAATTCCCCCAAGATTCGCCTGCTTTAAAAGCCAGCGATTTAGCTCAGTGGGACTCCCCACAACAATGTCGCAGACCTCGATTTCATTGATGCTGAAACGGGAGAAGGATCCGGAGCAATGCGGGTCATACAGGCCAATTTCTCTCCTGAATGTGCGCCAAACTGCTGGCTAAGATACTGGCCAGAAGGATAGAGGACGGTGACCCGGGGGTGATAGGGGAAGACCTGATGGGATTTGATAAGGGCAGGCAACTATAGGCCAATGTTCGAAGGCTTTTAAATGTTGTTATGATGCCCTCAAGAAGGAGAGGAGGTGGAGGTGGTAGCGATGATGCTGAGAACACTTTTGATCGGGTGGAGTGGAATTACCTGTGGGAGGCGCTGGGAAGGTTTGGGTTTGGTGAGGGCTTTATTGACTTGGTGTGCTTTCTCTATCAGGCACCAGTAGCGAGTGAACATACGAACTGGCTGAGGCTGGGGTATTTTAAACTACACCAAGGGACGAGGCAAGGGTGCCCTCTCGCCGTTACTGTTTGCTCTGGCCATAGAGCCATTGCGTTAAGAGCCTCCAGGAACTGGAAGGGGGGTGTGTGTGTGTGTGGAGCACTGGGTTTTGCTCTATGCAGATGACCTGCTCTTGTACATTTCGGACCATTTGGATGGGATGAGGGAATTAATGCGAATCTTGGGGGAATTTGGCAATTTTTCAGGGTATAAATTGAACACTGGGAAAAGAGAGATGTTTGCGATCCAGGCAAGAGGACAGGAAAAGAGACTGGGAGAGCTGCCACTTAGAATGGTAGGGAAGAGCTTTCGATATCTGGGAATCCAGGTGGCCCAGGGATGGGAGGTACTACACAAGTTAAACCTATCCCAGTTGGTAGACCAAATGGAAGGGGACTTTAAGGAATGGGACATGCTCCCGCTATCACTAGCGGAGAGGGTACAGACCATGAAAATGACAGTCCTCCCCAGATTTCCGTTTGTCTTTCAGTGCCTCCCCATCTTCATCCCCAAGGCCTTTTTCAAGCGGGGGGGGGGGGGGGGGGGGTTGGCGCTGTTGAACTTCTGTAATTACTACTGGGTGGCTAATATAGCCATGATTAGGAAGTGGGTAGTGGGGGAGGGGTCGGCATGGGAGCGGATGGAGGCAGCGTCATGTAAAGACACCAGTCCGGGAGCATTGGTAACGGCACCTCTGCCGTTCTCGACGGCCCAATACTCCACAAGTCCAGTGATAGTGGCGGCTCTGAGGGCAATTGAGGAGCTATGAGAGAGTGGAGGGAGCATCGATTTGGACCCCGATTTATAATAACCACAGGTTTGTCCCGGGTAGGCTAGTTGGCAGGTTCCGGAGTTGGCAGAGGGCAGGAATTGGAAGAATGGTAGATCTATTTATAGACAGGAGCTTTCCCAGCTTGAAAGCTTTGGAGGATAAATTTAAATTGCCAGCAGGGAATGGTTTTAGGTATTTGCAGGTGCGAGACTTCCTGAAAAAACAGGTGCTGGCCTTTCTGCTGTTGCCGCTACAGGGGATACAAGATAGAGTAGTTTCCAGTATCTGGGTGGGAGAGGGGAAGGTATTGGATATTTACCAGGAGCTTTCGGAGGAAACTCTGGTGGAGGAGCTTACGGGGAAGTGGGAGGATGAGCTAGGAGGAGAGATAGAGACGTGTCTATGGGCAGATGCCTTATGCAGGGTTAATACCTTCTCATCATGCGACAGTCTTAGCCTGATACAATTTAAGGTAGTCCACCGGGCACACATGACAGCGGGTAGGATGAGTAAGTTCTTCGGGGTTGAGGATAGTGTGCGGGGTGCGCAGGAAGCCCAGCGAGTCATGTCCACATGTTTTGGGCATGCCCGTAGCTTAGAGGGTTTTGGCAGCGTTTTGCTAAGGCAATGTCCACGGTGCTAAAAACACAGGTGGTGCCGAGTCCAGAGGTGCCGATCTTTGGAGTGTTGGATGAGCCGGAAGTTCAGAGGGCAAAAGAGGCTGACGTCTCGGCCTTTGCCTCCCTTGTCGCCCGGAGACGGATATTATTAATGTGAAGGGACTCAAAGCTCCCCCCCCCCCCCCCCCCCCCCCACACCCACACCCAAAAGTGTAGAGACCTGGGTTAGTGACATGGCTGGGTTTCTCAGTCTCGAGAAAATAAAGTTTGCCTTAAGAGGATCAATGTTCGGGTTCTCCCGGAGGTGGCAGCCGTTCGTCGACTTTCTCGGGGAAAATAGATGAGGGGGCCTTCTTTTATCTAGTTGTCAGAACCTGTAACACTAGCTGTGAAGATGGAAACTAATTCCATTAACTATTTTAAAAGGGAACTGTACAGCTACAGTTAATGTCAAAACGCAGAGATGAGGGACTGCTCTTTCAGAGAGCCAGCATTGGCACAAATGGCCTCCTTCTGTGCTAAATTTCTAATATTGCATAATTTTCCTCAGACTGCAAACTGTAGAATAACTGGAAGGAAACTATTTGACACATGACACTTTCACGACACTAGACAAAATAAACTCCATAAAAAACGTGCTCAGCAAATCTGAGTTTGAGGGATAACTTGCACATTTTGTCTATCCATAAAAAGATTTTCACTATCGCTAACGTTTTTCTTTTCTCTATATAACAAACAGAAATAAATTTGAGTTTGGAACTGAACACAAGCGTAACACTTTGCAAATGCTATTGCTCTGAAATTCACTGATTTATTTTTTGAAAATTGAAATGCTAGCCCATATTTTCTGAACACGTTCTCTGAATGAAAGCTATCATTCAGTTATTGAAAGCTTGCATGGCCAATGAAGAAATATAATATTGCATTAACTCGGAAATACATTTAAAACCAGCCACATAAAACATTCACTAAATAAAAAGCAGCAGAATTCCTCTATTCCACGATGCAGCTGCAACTTTGCCACGTGAAATACCCGAAATTATGAACCCAGCAAAATCATTTTTACAAGTTAAAACTGGAATGATCCTAAAATTCGGTACTTTCCTATCCGATTTATTCTATGATGTTACTCGGGAACTCCAAGTTACCCATCATTCCAGTAGCCACTTCCTGTTTGCCTGTTTTACCTGCTCTCCCGTATGTACTTCCCTCAACCTAAATCAATTACTTCAATGCGAAAACGTTAAATTCAATCCCTCCCTCTACCCCAGATCTAACATTACCCTCAGCACGAATTCATTCCAGCCATGGGGGGGGGGGGGGGGGGGGTGGAGACAGAGATCTGCATAAAGAAAACACTCTGCACCTCATTTCCCAATTTTCACGAAGTGTTTTGGTTTAACCATTTAGATATATGAAATATCACAAATCAACTCACGCTTCAGTCAAATGTGTTCAATGCCATCTGATAAGGATTGTGTACAGTTAACTTTAAAAAGATGGCAGTAAGGAGTACAACAGTTGGTCACCATTTTAACAGGGGAAACTTCCCAGCGATTTAGATAACCACAAGCATTAACAGGTGTTTAAAACTTTATATATTTTTGGGACGAATCATTGTGCATGTGATTTGTGATAAGTTAGAAACAACACGAGCGTGCTTTAAAGCCTTGTGAGAGCCGAGAGTCAACATGGTTTAGAGGAATCCTGCTGCTGCTACTCCATGCTGGGAGGTTAATCCCCGAGCCTTGAACAAGGCGCAATAGATCCTAGGCTATTCCCAGTTCGCCTCACTCCAGTCCACTCCACACTCACTCATCATGGGCCTGGGGTCAAAGCCTGCCCCGCTAGGCCGCTCTCTTCAACATGCATACACACGGTCTCAAACAGGCAGAACCCCGGACCGCCACAGGCCCGAGCCAGGGGCTTGCGTGCAGGCACACGGCCTGGTTCTTACATTGGCATCCTTGTCTATGGCCTGGAGCAGCTGGTCCTTGATCTGCAGCGGGGTGGGTGTCATTTGGCGGCAGTGTGACGGCGGCTGCGCGACGGTGGACGGGGGGAGTAGGAGGAGGTGGGGAGGGAAGAGGGAGAGGACGGGGAGAGAGGCCCGCTAACAAGAAGCGCAGAGTCTGAGGAAGTGGCTGCGAAGAGCGGCGGCTGCAGCAGGGCCGCTCGGAACCGTCATATTCCGCTGCGGCGCTCTCGGGTGGCTCCGTGTGTCCAGTGTGCGCCTCGCTTTCTCGGGCTGTCTGTCACTGCCTGAAGGGAAGCGGCAGCCAAGAGCGCGGAGCCGAATCAGCCCAGAGCGAACACTCACTCACTCCACCGAGTGTAACTGAGGAGCCGCGCGCTGCACCACGGGAAACCCAGCACCCCGGCGGCGCGCGACCGCGTCACAATCTACGCGCGAGCGTGTCATCCATCTCGCGCGTGCGCGGAAAACAAAATAACGGCGCTCTTCTACGCGCGCCCCTTCCGAAAAATATTCAGGCCGGCGCGCGCGCGCGCGCCGTCCGTCGCAACAATCACGCCGCCCGCTCGAGCGCCCTGACGTCACCGCGTCACTGCAGGCTGAACGCGCAGGCGCAGTGGGTGTGCGTGCGTTTTCCTGCCCCCGAGGGGCACGCGGTGGGGAGGCGGGCGGTTTCTATGGTAACGAACCGCTGGAGCCTGTTCACGAGTCTTCCCAGGCTCATTTCTGCCCTGAGTCTGAGCTGGGGAACGAGGAGAGCCGTCAAAGGTTTATGAGGTGATACTATTTTGACAACAGCAACTTCTCAGTCTACATGTAGTTCTACACAAAGCTTGTCGAATGCGCTTGGGCTCCAGAACCGAGTGTAAGGTTCCAGAATAAACTCAATCATAACTCAGTCCTCACTGTAAACTCATGTATTCTCAGTGGCGTGCAGAGGGGGGGGGGGGGGGGGGGGGGGGGCGACGGTGCCTTGGCCCCGGGCATCCATTGGATGGGGGCATCCAATCAGAGAAGGAAAAAAAAAAAAAATTTTTTTTTAAAGAAAATTTTTTTTTTACATTTTTAAAAAAAAAGTTAGATTACCCAATTATTTTTTTCAATTAAGGGCAATTTAGCGTGGCCAATCCACCTACTCTGCACATTTTTTGGGTTGTGGGGACGAAACCAACGCAGACACGGGGAGAATGTGCAAACTCCACACGGACATTGACCCAGAGCTGGGATCGAACCTGGGACCTCAGTTCCGTGAGGTGGTTGTGCTAACCACTAGGCCACCGTGCTGCCCCAGAGAAGGAAATAAGATAGTAATTTTAAAATTTCAGCGGTGATAAATCAATTTTTGGAGGCTCACCACACTGCAGAGGCAGTTGTTAGCCCTTATTCCTTTAACATGGTGTACCCTTTCTGTCTAGAGAAAATGGTCCTTCTCCCCATCCCCCCACACGCATGCGGATGATGTACGTGGTGCAACCATCAAAAGCAACAAGCAGACGTGGCTGTTCGTTCCTGCGTTTCCTCGAGTCATAACTCGTCTTTTCTTCAGCTTTTTGTGCATCTAGATTAGTTCTTTTACCTACTCAGGTCAGTGAATAGCTCTAGAACAGGTGCAACTACGGTTTTTATAGGTTTTATGGCGATATTTAATGAAATATTTACGTGGGATGTAGTAAGAGTGAAGCCTGGATGATCAGAGGACTGCTATGGCATTTAATCTCGGAATAGGAGACATTTATTCCTTAACATGCTAATATTCGAATACAGATACCACTAATTTGCAAGTCTATGATATAAATTGCACAAAATTATCAGTGGAGAATCAGTGTGAAATAATTTGATACGAAGGAACAAAGAAATGAAATATGGTTTATCCGTCTGCAACTGACCGATTGTTTACCATTTTCTTCCCATTTTCTCATGCGTCTTACGGTTTTTGAGATAGAAAATGAAATGTTACGAGTATTTCGTGTACAACCGAGTGGAGCACAGAACAGGAAAAAAAAGAGGGCCAGAGTCGAAGAAGAGTCCCATCAAAGAGGGGCATTAGATGCATGGATAAAAAGAAGTAAAGAAGAAGTAGGAGAACCTGGAGAAGTAAAAGATGATGTGGGTGCAGAGAAGGATTTTTCTGATACGGATTCAGCTCGGTCAGAACATAATACTCTCTCTCCTCAGTCTCGTTGTCAGGATGATGATCCATGTGAAGAAAATAAAGAAGATATTTGCATATTTTTGCAAAGAAGCGATTTTGGCTGTTTGGAGAAACCGATTCCAGGTCATTTGAAGATGACCATATTACAACATGGCCCTGAAAGATATCAGAATAAAAGTGGTCCATTTGCTGAGAAGGATGGGAGATCATTTTCCAAACAGTGGTTTGATAAAGTTTCCACAAACGGAGAAATTGTGGAGAGAAAATGGTTGTTATACTCTCCATATCGGAAAGCATGCTACTGTTTTGTTTGCTTTTTGTTTTCAAAGGAGCATTTGTCGTCTGTGTCAAACTTTGGAAAGGAAGACGGTTTCTCCACTTGGAGAAAATTAAATCCAACAATACCTGACCGTGAGAAAAGCCCTTCTCATAGAGCTCACATGAGGGAATACCTGAACCTTGTAGTTCGACTCCATCATTCAACTACGATAGATGCTGAACTTCAACAGCAAATGTCTGCTGAAAAGAAAAGATGGAAAGCTATAACTGAACGGATTGTCGAGGTTATATCCTTTCTGGCAAAACAGAATCTGGCCTATCGTGGACATCGAGGAGAAGGAATATCTGGGTTATCAGAGCCAGGGGAGACAGTCAGTGAAAATACAGGAAACTTTCTAGCAACAATCAGACTTTTGGCCAAATATGATGACATCTTAGCAAAACACTTGCAGAGAGGGAAAGAGAAACCAAAAGTGTCACCTACTTGTCCAACAGAATTCAAAACGAAATAATCAATCTTCTTGGTGAAACTGTCAAGAAAAATATAATTTCTGAAATTAAGGACGCAAAATATTTTAGCATAATGCTGGAATCAACTCCAGATATTGCCCATGAAGATCAGGTTTCTGAAATTCTGCGTTACGTTCATATTGATGAAAACAGAAAAGTAGAAATAAAGGCGACATTTCTGGGATTTTTTCAAGTCAACAAGAAAGATGCAGTCAGCCTGGTAAATAAAATTCAGGAAAAATTGGAAGAAGACAAAATTTCCATGAATGACTTGTCGTGGTCAAGCATATGATAATGCAGCAGTTATGGCTGGAGTGAGAGGAGGTGTTCAACAAAAAATTCTTGAAGTTAACCCAAAAGCTGTGTTTGTGAACTGCGAGAACCACAGCCTCAATTTGTCCTGTGTCCATGCAAGTGAGGTGCAACCTGTTGTTGTTACATTTTTTGGCATTCTAGAAAACTCTTTACTTTTTTTTCTTCATCTACTTCTCGTGGGAAGTGTTAAAATCATTTGTCACTCGGACTGTGAAAAGACAGTGTGACACAAGATGGAGTTCCAGCCATGATGCTGTGCAAGTAATCCACGAAGAGTGTGACAACGTTATTGCAAGCCTTCAACACCTGCTGGAAGGAGAATTTTCAAGGGAAACTAAATCTGATGCAGGATCGCTACTGAACTCTATTCAACAGTTCCCGTTTATAGCTTTATTAAATTTTTGGTCCTCAGTTTTATCATCAGTGGATAAAGTCTCAAAACGTTTACAGGATCCGAAAATGGGGTTCCATGAAGCTTCTTGTGATCTGAGAGGACTTATTCATATCTTGAATTTGAAGAATGACAAAATTATCCACAATGCAATAGATTTAGCCAATGAATATTGTCAAAATTGGGGAATACCAATTGCACGAACAAGGAGAAGAAGAATAATGCCTGGAGAGTCAGCAAGAGATAGTGGACTGACGGCACAAGAAGAAATGAATAGAGTAATGGTAGAGATTGTGAACAGATTAAAAACTGAAATTGAAGACCGCAGTGTCCGTCTTCAAAGACTCAGTGACCGATTTTCTTTTCTTCTGAACTTGAATTCAGGAGTGATTGAAGATGAACAAGAAAGAGAGAAATTAAAAAAGGAATGTTCAGACTTTGCAAATTATTATGACAATGATGTGGTTGCAATTCAGTTATATGACAAAATTATTGATTTTGTGATGCTCCTTCGAGCTGGAGGGAATAGAGTTCCCCCTGATCCTAAAGATGCTCTGGAGTCTTTACTGCAGTATGGGAGGGATGTCTTTCCGACGCTGTGTGTTTCGTACAGATTACTGCTTACAATCGCATTTTCAGTCGCAAGCTGTGAAAGGTCATTTTCAAAACTGAAATTAATCAAAACATATCTGAGGTCTTCTATGTCACAGGAGCGACTGACCAACCTGGCTTTAATAAGCATTGAAAAAGAATTTCTCACAGCTGATGTAAAAAGTGAAGTAGTTCAGGTGTTTGTGACAGGAGGTATCATTTGGGGAAAAGAACTTAATAAATTTGATTGATTTATATTAAAATCGAATAAAGCGTTTATTTCATGTTTCATCTGTGTTTATATATTCAAAATGTTTTCCTTTCTCATAATATTTCTCAGTATATTAGGCCTTATACTTGAGTCTTTGGGGCATACAATCAAGATTTGCCCCGGGCATCACCAGACCTCTGCACGCCACTGTGTATTCTGTTCTTGTTTTACGTAATGTGTCGATTTTACTGATTGCAAAAAGAAAGACTTGCATTTATATCGTGCTTTTCATGACCACTGGACATCTCAAAGCGCTTTATCTGTTAAATTAAGTACTTTTGAAGCGTAGTCACTGTTGTAATATAGATCTGTGGTGAAGCTGGCTATGGTCACCTCCATGTCAGTAGTAAAGGTACATGGGCAGCACGGTAGCATGGTGGTTAGCATAAATGCTTCACAGCTCCAGGGTCCCAGGTTCGATTCCCGGCTGGGTCACTGTCTGTGCGGAGTCTGCACGTCCTCCCCGTGTGTGCGTGGGTTTCCTCCGGGTGCTCCGGTTTCCTCCCACAGTCCAAAGATGTGCGGGTTTGGTGGATTGGCCATGCTAAATTGCCCGTAGTGTCCTAATAAAAGTAAGGTTAAGGGGGGGGTTGTTGGGTTACGGGTATAGGGTCGATTCGTGGGTTTGAGTAGGGTGATCATGGCTCGGCCCAACATCGAGGGCCGAAGGGCCTGTTCTGTGCTGTACTGTTCTATGTTCTATGTTCTAAATTTGCTACCTTCACCTTTTCAGTGCTCAGAAGTAGCAGAGAAGCGCGGGCCATGGTTTACACAAAGCAAGTCCCAGAGATCCCCTCGGGGAATGAGGGGCAACTCAGGGAGTCCACCGTCTCGCTGCAGATGAGTGGACTGAATCATCCCCCATGCCTCCCACTGAGCAGCCGTCCTCCACTAGGCAGTCGCCATCTAGGACCGAGTCCTCTGCCACATTGAGTGTGGCGGATGGCACGGTCCCACCAACTAGCCCTGGGTCTGCCTTGATCCCACTCCCCGGATCGCGACAGACGGGTTCCTCTCAGGCTCCTCTACTTGTATCAGATCAGAGTGAGGTGGCAGCTCAGACCCCCCCTCCTCTTGCGACGCCAGGCCACCAGATAGATCTGGGAATAGTTGCAGAAAAAGCTCCAGGATAGAGATGGGGATGCCTGGCTGAGGCCATGGCGGAGAGGCGGAGGCCTCCTCGCCACCATTGCCCAATGATCCTGAGGTCAAGGAACCTCCATAGCCCCCCGGTGTTGTGAAAAGGAACGCCTCTGGGATGCAAAATTGCACCGGGCGGAACGAGCCCTCAATTCCTTGCTCGCAACCGGCCCCGAGGCGAACTGCTCGGGGGTGGCAGGAATTGGGGCTCCACACCGGGGGGGGGGAGGAGGGTCATGGTCCCCCCCCCCCCCCCCCCCCCCCCCCCCCCCCGCTCCAAGGAGTGGAGCCACTTGCGGGGGTGGCCTGCGGCAAGGAAACGTCCACCTTTGCCTCACCCCTCTTCCCTCGACACTCTGACCCTGGGTTCAAGATTTTGTTGTCTTCTGCGCCGGCCTGTGATCATGCGCATCACCACTGCCCCCTGCTGACCCGTGCCAAAATGATGCCAGGCCCAGCACTCGACGCTGAGGCATCAATGGGCCCGGGATGAGCTGGAGTGTCCGCGGTGCCAGGTGTATTAGCGGCCCCCAGTCTGAAGTTCCGGGGCGCAGGGGTCTCTAGGCTGACGGGGTCGGGAGTATCTGGAGCCGATCCCCGCCTTGCCTTCTTTCGGGCTTTGCTGCCCGGTGAATGTCCTCCCTCCTCCACGCTGGCAGCCAATTGGCCAGTAGGTGCCGGCACGGTGCCCCCCTGCAGGGCCGGGGTGGCAACGTCAATGGAGGGCAAGGGGGTGGTGGCGCCAACCGCAGCCGTCTTGGTGGCTTTGGAGGCGGGGCATTTCTTCCTCACATGCAGTCGTGGCACTGCACGCCATTCGCAGACCAGGAAACACGGTCCCAGATGGGAGATTTCGAATTCCCCCTCTAATACATCCTCAGGAACATGGCGGATGAAAGCCTGAGGGGGGCATCCTTCAGGCCGAGAGGAACAAATCTCCCCCAGTAGTTGGAGGTGGGGGAGGAGGAGTTCCGTAAGGAGGTCGCGTGGGACATTGGAGAGTATAACCCTCTCGGCGGAGACCTCGAGAGGGTCCACCGCCATGTAGGTCCCGCCCACCACGAGTCCCTTTTCAAGGGCGAGATGGATCGCCCTCTCAGCCTTCAGAAAGAAGTCAACTTTCCCGTCAGATGAGAGGCAACCACAATAGCCGAGGGCCCGACGACCTTGGCCATTGCACGAACGCATGTCTCTATGGTGACGGTGGGGTACTTTACGCTCAGCTTTCGGGTCAGCAACCGTAAAGGTTAGCGGGGCTGCGGGAGCTGTGGAGGCTGAAAAGGCTACCACCCCCTTCATAGGTGGCTCTGGTCGGCATAGGTGGAATGGTCATCAAGGCAAGTGCGACGCCCACCCCAATATGGGCTTTGTCACGTTGGATTTGATTGGAGAAATAGACAGTGGGAAGAGGGTGTTCAGGGAAGAGAGAGGTGGAATGACATACTCTCCCCCTAGGAAGGTATACGGGGGAGCAAGGCAAGGAAGGGAAGAGAGAGCAAGGGATGAGTGGAAGGAGGTCAGCACACAGGAGGGTGGAGCACCGTGGATGGAATGGTGCCCGAGATGGGAGACTCCAGTGAAGCTGGAGGGTGGGAGGATTGGGGAGCAGGGCCACATCTTCAGCCCAGGAGGTGGCCCAACAAAAACCACAGTCCATGCTCCACCCTAGGTCGCCACACTGAGGTAAGTGATGTTGGTCTGCGAGGCCTTCAGCCCAAGTAAGGCTCAGCAACATACAGTCCGTGCTCCCACCCTGGAACGACCACCCAATGAGACCGACCTCCTCCCTGCTGATGTATGGGTGCTTCAGCCCTGGAGGGGCTCAGCAAACATTCGATCTCCCCGTCCTGGAGCAAGCACACCAGATAGAACAATAGAATAGGCTTGCCAGTTGGGAGACCTGGGCAGGCGGGCCCTCAGGGAGGGGCACAGCAAACAAGCAATCCAAAGGGTTGTACTCCCACCTTGTTGTTGCAGGCACCTTTCTGTTGTTGTCCTTCTTCCTTCCCTCCTCTCTCCTTCCTCCAGGCAGCTCAGCAGCAATCAGCACTGGAAACAGCAGCAAACTGAGTAACAGCAGCAGAGACAGAGAGAGCAGCAGCAGCCACTCAAGGTGGATTGGCCATATCTTTTTATGAAAACAGTAAAACAACATACAAGGCCAAAATGTATAAACACTAATTTTGTGTTGGAGAAACAGGGTACCTTCCCCTCAGTAGCAATGTATGGGGAGGGGGTGGATACTCTGATTATTAAAACAGTTCACAACACATTTCTACAAAAAACAAATGGTACAAGCACTAAACTTTGCGCTGGAGAGGCCAGATACCCTCGCCTCTGTACCAACAGAAGGGAAAGGAAGGTGGGTGGGGGGGAGGGAGGGAGTCGGGGTGTTGGTGGAGGGGGGCCCAATAGGACACTGCCTGAACTATCTACAGCAGCAGAAAAACAAAAGAACGTTCAATTATGATGTGCCAGATTTCGGGAGTCGCCCAGAGGGGGTGAGGGGCGACACAGTGTCAGGTACGAGTGAGCCCTGCACCACACTGCAGAGAGCCTCATGTGCACCCTCTGCTCCGGACACTGGGCAGCAGACAGCCTTCGGACAGTCGCCATCCGGGCCCGAATCCTCCACCATACTGAGTGCAGCGGGTGACACAGGCCCAACAACCAACCCAGGGCACGATCAATTGTCCCTTAATTGGGGGAAAAAAAATAATTGGATACTCTAAATTTATAATAATCTTATATAATCTTTATTAGTGTCACGAGTAGGCTCGCATTAACACTACAATGAAGTTACTGTGAAAATCCCCCAGTCGCCACACTCCGGCACCTGTTCGTGTACATAGAAGGAGAATTCAGAATACCCAATTCACCCAACAGCACGTCTTTCAGGACGTAGGAGGAAACTGGAGCACCCAGAGGAAACCCACGCAAACACGGGGAGAACATGCAGACTCCGCTCAGACAGTGGCCCAAGCTGGGACTCGAACACGGATCCCTGGCGCTGTGAAGCAACAGTGCTAACCACTGTGCTACAAAAAAGGAAAATAAATGTTTTTTTTAATTATATATTTCGGACATTTTGGGGCCACAACACACTGCAAGAGGGGGTCTTTGGCTGCCTCCTCACTGATACGAATCACCTTTTCATCAGATGCCGGGAGGGTGCTAGCACACAGCTCCACCTGTGACTCAACCTGCGACTCAATTTGCTGGATGATGTTCAGCGGTTCACTAGGCATGGTGATGGAGTGGGACAGTGTATCGGCAATGATGAGCTCCTTGCCAGGCATGTAGACCAGGTCAAAGTCGTACCTTGAGTTTGAGGATGATGCGCTGCAATCGAGGCATCATGTCATTAAGGTCCTTGTGGATAATGTGGACCAGGGGTCTGTGATCCGTCTCAACTGTGAACGTTGGCAGGCCATAGACAGAGTTGTGAAACTTGAGAACGCCAGTGAGAAGGCCCAGGCATTCCTTCTCAATTTGTGCATACCTTTGTTCGATGGGCATCATTGCCCTTGATGCGTAGGCTACCGGTGCCCTGGATGAAGTGTCATCTCGTTGCAGCAGTTCCGCACCGATGCCGTCCTGGCTCGCATGTGTCGAGATTTCTGTTTCCCTGTCTGGGTCGAAAAATGGCAATACGGGTGCAGTGGTGAGCTTGGCTTTCAGCTCCAACCACTCTGCCTGATGGGCTACCTTCCACTCGAAGACAATGTACTTCTCCACTGGGTTTCATAGGGCCGTGGTGTGTGAGGCCATGTTTGGGATGAATTTGCCCAGAAAATTGACCATGCTCAGCAAGCGCAATACCACCTTCTTGTCTTCCGGGACCTTCATGGCTGTGATGGCCTTGTCTGTGTCAGGGCAGACGCCGTGCTGAGAGATCTGGGGTGGGATTCTGCTGTAATCGCCGGGGCGGGCAACTCCGGCGGGACAGAGTGGCATGAACCACTCCGGCATCAGGCCGCACCTCTCTGCACCTTCAGGGGCTAGGCCTGCCCCAGAGTGGTTTGCGCCCTGCTGGCCGGTGGGCAAGGGGCTTGGCGCCACACCAACCGGCGCCGAAGGGCCTCCGCCGGCCAGCGCGAGTTGTCGCATGCACGGGATTAACCACCACCATCGAGCTGACCCAGTCAGTCGGTTCGGTTACCCTGGAAATGATCCCCTGCTGCTGCAGCTCCTTGAGCTGTTCTTTCAGGCGCTCCTTCAGCGGAGCCGGGACCTGGCGTGGTGCATGGACCACTGGCTTGGCATCAGGTCGCAGTAGGATCTTGTACCGATATGGCAAAGTGCCCATCCCGTCAAACACATCTGGATACTGAGTGAGGATGTCGTCAATGCCAGCTCAAAGATCCACGTTGGAGGATGTCGTTGAATAAACCCGCTGCACCAGGTTTAGCTTTTTGCAGGCATGCGTGCCCAGTAGGGATGCCCTGTCCGGCTTGACAATTTCGAACCTTAGCTGTGCATGGGTACTCCGGTTGGAGACGAGTAGATGGCAGGATCCCAGTGCCGTGATGGCATTACCATAGTCCAGGAGCTGGCAGGCTGCTGAAAGGACCTTGGGGGGCTTCTTGATGCGTTTGAAGTCTGCCTGTGAGAGGAGGTTGGCAGAAGCACCTTTCTCCAGCTTGAACTGGATGGAGCAGCAGTTGACCTGCATCACTGCACACCATTCGTCCTCTGAATCCAATGTGAGGATGGACTGAATGCGAGATGAGTTCGGTGTAGCATGTTCACATGCGGTAATGATTCCCACTCGGGAGGTGGACTCCAGGCATTCGTCCTCTGGATCCGTTGTACTGCCAGGATCAGAATCCTGTAATCGTCAACCGGCCTCTGCCGGCTGCATAGTGTCCAGGTTTCCCGCAGTTTAAACATCGCCTGCCTCTTGCAGGGCAGTGTCTCTTTAAGTGGGCGTTGCCACAGTTCAGGCACGTCACGACGTCGGAATCGTGACGCGGTGTACGTCGTCGCACATGCGCAGTGTGGTCGGCAGACGTCTGCACCTGCGCAGTGTGGGTGTCGGCTGCTTCGTTATCCCGTTCGCATCGCGCATGCGTGGGGCGAAAAGCGCATGAGATGGCCGCTGTTTTCAATGCTGAGGTGCTGCATCCGGGAGATGGCCTGCCCACTCACTGCCTCGTGGGAGACAAGTTTCTCATTTTCAGCCGATTTGTATTAGGAATACCGATTTTTTGCGTGCTCAGGCACTGTGCATGTTTCAGTCGCGGCTGGCAGGGTCATATGCTTTATTTTTAAGAGCTGCTCTCTCAGAGGATCAGAGTGAACTCCAAGCACGATTTGGTCTCTGATCATGGATTCAGCAATATCACCAAAGTTGCAGGACAGCGCTAGCAGGTGGAGGCTAGTTAAGAAGGCATTGAAAGATTCATCTTTACCTTGAAGACGTTGTTTGAATATGTAGCGCTCAAAGATTTTATTTGTGTCCACTTCACAGTGACTATCGAACTTGTCCAGGATGGTCTGAAACTTTGTCTTGTCCTGGCCTTCGGTGAAGTTAAATGAGTTGAAGAGTTTGCTGGCTTGATCACCCACTGTTGAGAGGAGAAGTGTGATCTTTCTTGCATCAGATGCACCCCTAAGGTCTGAGGCTTCGATGTACAGCAGAAACTTTTGCTTGAATATCCGCCAGTTGGCACTGAGATTGCCGGAGGTCCTGAGCTAGTGAGGAGCCTGAATCTTCTCCATGGTGCTGGGATACATTTGCTGATTGTCACGGAACGGACTGAGGTAAGCCACCTTAAATTAGTAGTCTCCTGGTATCATGTCGTGTTAGGTACACTGGTCCAACACTGGTTGCAACTGGATGCAGCTTAGATCAGAAAGATACTCCAGACCTTGAAGTTAGTTCAATCAGGTTTATTGAACTAATGGCACTGTTAGCACAGTTCTCTGTGAGTTCGACTCTCTGCTAACTTAAGTGTGGTTACTCTGTCTGACTGAACCAGACTAGCTCTTAGCCACATGGTGGATGTGTGAGATTGTAACAACACCCTTCACTGACTCTCTAGATGTTCATCAGTTGAAAGAGGCTGAGTGTGAGTGCCTCGTGTCTTTTATAGTCAGATCCCACCCCTGAGTGTCCTGTCTGCTTATTGGTCATGTCTTGTTCTCTGTGTCCATTAGCTGCTTATCTGTATTATGTGTGTGTCTGTATATCATGACACCGATGTCCACAAAAATACCACATTGTTGTAAAAACCCTATTACTCAGAGACACAACTGCTGTGACAAAACAGCCAGCAGCCTGAATAGCTAGGTCAGATACAGAGATGGACAATCTAAATTAAACCACAGCCAACAGCTTGAGCCACCAGGCCTGATGGGAATTTGGACAGGCCTAATAAATACAGATACTGATCAGAGGCGAACAAGGACAAGTGTGAACTTGTCCTGGAAGTTGGAACTGGAGGTGCTTGACCTTGGCCAAATAAGGAGTGTTTTGTGTATTGGCAAGTACCGGCCAGGTTCACGGACACCTCAGTTCATGTATCGATCAGACTCAAAGGCACCTCATCACCAGATATGGAAAAGGCTATATGTGCTCCATACACCTGATTTGATTTGATTTGATTTATTGTCACATGTACCAAAGTACAGTGAAAAGTATTTTTCTCCAGCCGAGGAATGTACCCAGTATGTACATAGTAGACACCAGAATAATCATCAGGGAACATTGACAAATGGTACATCGACAAAACAGTGATTGGTTACAAGGGGCCAAACAAAGCAAACCAAGCAAATACATTTTTTTTTAATAAACATTTTATTAAGGTATTTCTTTGGCATTGTAACAGCAACAAGATAAACAATGTACATAAAAAGGAAAATATTAACATAGTGCAAATACCACTTCTCTCTCCCACAGGTCCCACCATTACTTTACCCCCTAATCTATGCTAGCCTAACCTCCCTCCCCCTCCCCACCTTCTGCTGACGATTCATTCTCTGCGAAGAAGTCAACGAATGGTTGCCACCTCCGGGCAAACCCTAACAGTGACCCTCTCATGGCGAACATAATTTTATCCAGGCAGAGGAAGCCAGCCATGTTCGATAGCCAGGTCTCCGATTTTGGGGGCTTCGAGTCCCTCCATGCTAGTAATATCTGTCTCCGGGCTACCAGGGAAGCAAAGGCCAGAACATCTGCCTCTTTCCCCTCCTGGATTCCCGGATCCTGCGATACCCCGAAAATCGCCACCTCTGGACTCAATGCCACCCTTGTATTTAATACCTTGGACATGACGTCGGCAAACCTCTCCCAAAATCCCCTCAGCTTTGGACATTCATGGTTCGCTGCCCCTCGCACACTTTGCACACCTGTCCTCCACCCCAACGAATTTGCTCATCCTGGCCACTGTCATGTGGGCCCGGTGAACGACCTTAAATTGGATCAGACTGAGCCTGGCACATGTTGCGGTCGCGTTGACCCGACTCAACGCATCTGCCCAAAGGCCCTCCTCTATCTCTCCCCCAGCTCCTCCTCCCACTTTTGCTTCAACTCCTCGGTCTGCGTTTCCTACGATCCCATAAGCTCTTTATATATGTCCAAAACGCTCCCCTCTCCTATCCATCCTCTAGAAACCACCCTATCCTGAATCCCCCTTAACGGCAGGAGTGGGAAGATTGGCACCTGCCTCTGCAGAAAGTCCCGTACCAGCAGATATTGAAATTCATTTTCTCCCACCAGTGTAAACTTCCGCTCCAGCGCCCTCATCCTCGGGAAGCTCCCTTCTATAAACAAGTCCCCCCATCCTCTCAATCCCCGCTCTCCGCCAAATTCGGAACCCCCCATCCATCCTCCCCGGGGCAAACCGGTGATTATCGCAGATTGGGGATCAGACCGATGCCCCCTCTGCTCCCACATGTCTCCTCCACTGCCCCCAGACTCTCAGAGCCGCCAACACCACTGGACTGGTGGAGTACCGCCGCAGCAGGTACGGCAGAGGCGCAGTTACCAACGCCGCCAGACTTGTGCCCTTACAAGAAGCTGCCTCCATACGCACCAATGCCGACTCCCCCCACCAAGCCACCTCCTCACCATGGCTATATTAGCCACCCAGTAATAGTTGTTGAAATTCGGCAGCGCCAGCCCACCATCCCCCTGACTTGGCTCGAGTATTGCCCTCTTCACTCGCGGGGACTCCCCCCCCCCCCCCCCACACACACACACACACAAAGCCCACAATAACTTTATTGACCCACTTAAAAAAGGACTGCAGGATGAAGATGAAGAGACATTGGAAAACGAATAGGAATCTCGGGAGGACCGTCATTTTTACCGTTTGAAGTCTGCCCGCCAGAGACAATAGGAGTGCATCCCATCTCCGGAAATCCTCCTTCATCTGATCCACCAACCGGGCCAAGTTCAATTTATGCAGCCTGTCCCAGTCCCTCGCCACTTGGATACCTAGATACCTGAATGGCAGTTCCCGCAGTCGCCTCTCCTGACCCCTAGCCTGGATCACAAACATCTCGCTCTTCCCCATATTGAGCTTATACCCCAAAAACTGTCCGAATTCCCCTAAAATTCCCATAGTTACTTCTATCCCCTCCATTGGATCCGAAATGTACAAAAGCAGGTCATCCGCATACAGCGAGACTCTGTGGTCCACCCCACCCCCCCAGACCAGCCCCCTCCAGCCCTTTGAGGCCCTCAGAGCAATTGCCAGCGGCTCAATTGCCAGCGCAAACAGCAGTGGGAAGAGGGGGCATCCCTGTCTCATCCCCCAGTGCAGTCTAAAATAGTCCAAAGTCTTCCTATTCGTCCGTACACTTGCCACAGAAGCCTGGTACAGCAACCTAACCCAGTCAATAAAGCCCCTCCCAAATCCGAACCGTTCCAGCACCTCCCATAAATAATCCCACTCAACCCAGTCAAAAGCTTTCTCCGCATCCATCGCGACCACTACCTCCATCTCCCTGCTCTCCGGGGGCATCATGATCACGTTTAACAGCCTTCTTACATTGGTCACCAGCTGCCTGCCCTTAACGAACCCCGTCTGATCCTCCACAATGACGTCCGGTACACAGTCCTCAATCCTGGAGGACAAAATTTTGGCCAGCAGTTTGGCGTCTACGTTCAACAGGGAAATCGGCCTGTAAGACCCACATAGCTCCGAGTTCTTGTCCCGTTTCAGGATAAGCGAAATCGTGGCCTGTGACATCGTCTGGAGCAGAACCCCTCTTACCCTAGCCTCGTTAAACACCTTCAACAGCACCGGTCCCAATATTCCGGAGAACTTTTTAAAGAACTCAACTGGGTACCCATCCGGTCCCGAGGCCTTACCTGACTGCATGGCCTTCAAACCTTCCACTATCTCTTCCAACCCAGTCAGGGCCCTTCTTAATAAACAATTTTATTGCGGTATTTTTGGCATTGTAAACAGCTACAGTGCACAGTGATGTGCAAATATTAACACAGAGCAGAAACCTAGTGCAAAAGATCACTCCTCTCTCATAAACAGTACCCGCCTATTTATCCCTCCTATTCTACTCTAATCTACCCCCCCCCCCTCCCCCCACCCCACCCTCCCCCCACCTCTGCTGACGTTTAATTCCCCGCAAAGAAGTCGATGAATGGTTGCCACCTTCGGGCGAACCCGAATACGGATCCTCTCAAGGCGAACTTCATTTTTTCCAGCTCTAAAAAGCTCGACATGTCCATGTCTGAGAGCCATGCTTCGGTCTTTGGGGGCTTTGATGCCAGCAGTATACGACCAGTTAGGCGACCAGGCCAAGACGTCGGCCTCCCTCTCCTCTTGGACACCTGGGTCTTCTGAGACCCCACAAATTGCCACCACTGGACTCATCACCACCCTAGTTTTCAGTACTTGGGACATGAAATCCCTCCCAGTATCTCCTAAGTTTTGGGCATGCCCAGAACATGTGGACGTGATTCGCTGGCCCTCCCGCACACCTAGCGCATTTGCCCTCCACCCCAAAAAATTTACACATCCGGGCCACCGTCATGTGGGCCCGGTGGACGACCTTGAACTGAATCAGGCTCAGCCTAGCACATGTTGCAGTTGAATTTACCCTACTCAGGGCTTCCGCCCAAACCCCCTCCTCCATCTCCTCGTCGAGTTCCTCCTCCAACTTGAGCTTCAGTTCCTCTGTCTGGGACTCCTCCCCCATCATAAGTTCACAGTAAATATCCAAGACTTTCCCCTCTCCTACCTCTCCCCTAGACACTACTCTGCCCTGGATCCCATTTGGTGGGAGAACATAGAACATAGAACAGTACAGCACAGAACAGAGGCGTGGGAAGGATGGGACCTGTCTACGTATGAAGTCATGCACTTGCAAGTAGCGAAAGTCATTCCCTCTTACTAGTCCGAATTTCTCCTCCAAGGCCCTCATGCTCGGGAAGCTCCCCCCCAAGAACATATCGCCCATCCTTCCCATACCCGCCCGCCGCCACGCTGGGAATCCACCATCCATACTCCCAGGGGCGAATCGGTGGTTGTCGCATAATGGAGACCAGACCGATGTTCCCACCTCCCCTACATGCTTCCTCCACTGGCACCAGATCCGCAGAGCTGCCACCACTACCGAGCTGGTGGAGTACCTGGCCGGCGGGAGCAGTAGGGGGGCCGTGACCAGGGCTGCCAAACGGTGCCCCTGCATGAAGCCGCCTCCACTCGGCCCCAAATAGACCCCGTACCCACCATCCAACTCCTTACCATGGCTGTGTTGGCCACCCAGCAGTAGTTGCTGAGGTTCGGCAGCGCCAGCGCCCCCCCTCGCTATGGTTCCTCTCAAGCATCGCTTTCTTCACCCGCGGGGTCTCCCCGCCCAGACAAAGCCCATAATAATCTTGTTAACCCTTTTGAAGAAGGACCGCAGGATGAAAATCAGGAGGCACTGTAAAATAAACAGGAATCTTGGGAGGATTGTCATCGTTACCATCTGCACTGTCCCCGCAAGTGATAGCGGGAGTGCATCCCATCTCCTGAACTCGCTCTTCATTTGTTCCACCACTCTAGTCAAATTTAGCTTATGCAGCGCCGGAATGTGGCGACTAGGGGCTTTTCACAGTAACTTCATTGAAGCCTACTCGTGACAATAAGCGATTTTCATTTCATTTCATTTCAGTTTCGTGCCACCTGTATCCCTAAGTATCGGAAACTTTCTCCGACCATCCTAAATGGCAGCCCATTCAACCTGTTCTCCTGGCCCCTCGCCTGCACTACAAACATCTCACTCTTAGCCATGTTCAGTTTGTACCCTGAAAACCTGCCGAATTCTCTCAATATTCCTAGTATACTGTCCATCCCAGCCAGTGGGTCCGATACGTACAGGAGCAGGTCGTCCGTGTACAGCGATACCCTGTGCTCCACCCCTCCCCATATCATTCCCTTCCACCCCCTTGCAGCTCTCAGAGCAATCGCCAGCGGCTCTATGGCGAGTGCAAACAGCAACGGGGAGAGTGGGCATCCCTGTCTGGTCTCCCGGTGTAGTCTAAAGTACTCTGATGTTGTCTTATTCGTCCTCACGGTAGGTAATGGGGCCTGGTACAATAGGGTAACCCAGTCAACAAAGCCCTCCCCGAACCCAAACCGTCCGAGTACCTCCCACAAATAGTCCCACTCCACCCGGTCAAAGGCCTTCTCGGCATCCATTGCCACCACTGCCCCTAGCTCTCTGCCCTCCGGGGGCATCATGATCACATTGAGTAGTCTTCTCAAGTTGGCCACCAGCTGCCTGCCTTTCACAAACCCTGTCACCTCTGGGACACAGTCCTCAATTCTGACGCCAAGACCTTAGCCAGGAGCTTGGCGTCGGCGTTGATCAGGGAGATTGGTCTGTATGACCCACACGCTTCTGGGTCTTTATCCCGTTTTAATATCAGCAAAATGGTAGTGTGTGACATCGTTGGGGGTTGAGTCCCTCTGTCCCTCGCCTCGTTAAATACCCTAGTCAGCACCGGCCCCACTATCTCCGAGAACTTTTTGTAGAACTCCACTGGGGTATCCATCCGGCCTCGGGGATTTATCCAACTGCATGGCCTTCAAGCTCCCCAGTACTTCTTCAGCTCTTATCGGAGCCCCCAGTCCATCTACCTGCCCTCTACCCACTTTTGGGAAGGTCAGTTCATCTACGAAACGCTTCATCTCCTCCGGCTCCCCAGGGGGTTCCGAGGTATAGAGCTTACTGTAAAACTCCCGAAACACCTTGTTCAGTCCTGACGGGTCATCCACTCTGTTCCCCATACCGTCCACTACCCTGCCTATTTCTCTGGCCGCCTCCTTCCTCCTGAGTTGCGGCGCAAGCATTCTACTAGCTTTCTCCCCATGCTCATAGACCACCCCCTTTGCCTTCCTGAGTTGTTCCACTGCTTTGCTCGTGGACAACACTCCCAGCTCGGCCTGCAGTCTCCGTCTATCTCTAAGTAGGTCCTCCTTCGGGGCCTCTGCGTATTCCCTATCTGTCCGGTGGATCTCCTTGACCAGTCTGTCCATCTCTGCTCTGTCCGTTCTATCTCTGTGGGCCCGAATTGAAATCAGCTGCCCCCTTACCACTGCCTTCAGCGCCTCCCACAAGGTCGCTGCTGAGACTTCCTCTGTGTCATTAACCTGCAGGTAGTCCTGCATGCACTTCCGCAGTCTCTCGCACACCCCCTCCTCCGCTAGCAATCCTACGTCCAACCTCCATTTTAGGTGCTGGTAGCTCCCTTTGCAAACCTGCAGATCAACCCAGCATGGGGCATGATCCGAGATGGTGATCACCGAGTACTCTGTATTTTTTACCCCGCCTACACAGTCCCTACTCATGAAGAAAAAATCAATTCTAGAGTATACTTTATGAACATGCGAGTAGAACGAATATTCCCTTCCTGTCGGCCGTCTAGCTCTCCCTGGGTCTACCCCCCCATCTGCTCCATGAACCCCTTCAGTTCCCTTGCCATCGCTGGGAGCCTACCCGTTCTGGAGCATGACCTGACTAGTCCGGGGTCGAGGACCATGTTGAAGTCCCCACCCATGATCAACTTGCGTGAATCTAAGTCTGGGACTTTCCCCAGCAGCCTTTTAATGAAGTCAGCGTTGTCCCAATTTGGAGCATATACATTCACCAGGACTACCCTCACCTCCTCAAGCGTACCTCAGACCATAAAAAATCTACCACCTCCGTCTGCAATTGTGCCCACTGCCTCAAATTGAACCCATTTATTGATCATGATTGCCACCCTCCGGACATGGAGTCCAACCCCGAGTGGAAGACCTGGCCCTTCCTTAGTCTGGTCTGGTCAGTCACTTTCAGATCTGTCTCCTGCAGCATGATTACGCCCGCCTTTAGAGCCCACAAATGCGCGAACACACGCGCCCTCTTGACTGGCCCGTTTAGTCCTCTGACATTCCAAGTGATCAGCCTGGTAGGAGGGCACCTGCCCCCCCTTGCCGATCAGCCATCCCCTTTCTTGTGCCCGCCCCCAGCCCATGTGCCACGCCCCTCCCAGTTCACCTCCTGGCAGTTCCCACCCCCGACCTCCACTCTGTTACCTACTTTAGATCCCTCCCATGTCAGCAAAATAACTTCCTCCCCCTCCCCCACCTAGCAACAACACCCCTCTGTAACCCGACCCCTGCCATATACTGGCTGTATGAATCCCCCCCACCTGACTCCCTTGACTAGCTTCCCGCTAACCCAGTGACTCATCCCTCCGGCGCCCACTTGTCTCGCTCCCATTGTTCCCCCAAACTTATCCCCCTGATGTGTCCTGCTCGAGCAGTCTCCCGCAGTAAGGGAGTTCAAACAAAAAACAAGGCAATCAGACAAAGACCCGAGACCGCTCCAGCTGTAATGCTGTTCCAGTTGTGCAAAGAGATGAGTGATACCAATCACCCCTTTCTGCGCATTAATAATAAAAACCCACAGCAACACAGTACCCGCGTCACCCCCTACATCCAATACCTTTAACACCCATTGCTTCCCGGCCAAATTTCCATTACGTTGGAAGCTCCAAATGAGAAAAAACACAAAGAAAAAGCAAAAATACAACCCAAAAGAGAGAGGGGCATCCCCCCCCCCCCCCCCCCCCCCCCCGTCCCCGTCCCGTTCCCCCCGTCCCCCACCCCTCACCCATTGTACCCCTCGGCAGCAAAAACAGAAAAAAGCACCTAAAAAGTACCCATGAAGCAACAAAAAATATAAAGTCTGTCCAAGAAAACTAGAAGTCCCACAAACAATAATACTCAGACTCTGATTTTGGTCCCGTGAGCCCTCAGTTCGGCACCAGTCCCTGATCCTTTGCGAACTCCAGCGCCTCATCGGGGTCCACAAAGTAGTAATGTTGGCTCTGGTGTGTGACCCAAAGCCGCACCGGGAAAAGGAGACTGAACTTCACGTGCTTTTTGAACAAAATCTCTTTAATTCTTTTAAAGGCTGCTCGCCGCCTGGCCACCTCCTGACAGGTCTTGGTAAATGCACAGGGCATTGTTGTTCCATGTACAGCTCTTCGTACTCTTTGCCCACTGAAGCACCCACTCCTTGTCTGTGAACCTGTGGAACCTGACCACCACTGGTCGGGGGGAGGGGGGGAAATTGCGGCTGCTTCACCTGCACTCTGTGTGCCCAGTCCAGCTCCAGCGGACGCGGAAATAAATTAGCCCCCATCAGCTGCTGCAACAGGTCTGCCACAATCGTCGTGGCGTCCGCTCCTTCGGCCCCCTCTGAAAGGCCAATAACTCTCAAATTTTGTCTGCGGGCTCTGTTTTCCAGGTCTTCAATTCTGTCAAGCAGCCTTCTCTGTCGCTCCTTCAACCCATCTACCTCTATTTTTTTTTTAATAAACGATTTTATTGAGGTAGTTTTTGGCTTTATAAACAGTTACAGACGTCATCAGAAAGGAAGCAAAAAAGGCAAAAATGTGCAAACATCCACGTACTTTCAATACTTCCATCGTAACATATTGCACAAGCCCGCTCCCCTCCCACCGGTACTACCCTCCATATTTTCCCTCCTACTCTACTCTACCCCCCCCCCCCCCCCCTCCCCCCACCCCCCTGCTGACGCTCACTCTCCCGCAAAGAAGTCAATAAATGGTTGCCACCTCCGGGTGAACCCCTGCACAGATCCCCTCAAGGCGAACTTAATTTTTTCCATCCCCAGGAAACTCGACATGTCCGCAAGCCACCACTCAGTCTTCGGGGGCTTTGAGTCCCTCCACGCCAATAATATTCGTCGCCGGGCTATCAGGGAAGCAAAGGCCAGCACATTGGCCGCTTTCTCCCCCTGGACGCCCGGGTCTTCCGAAACCCCAAAAATTGCCACCCCTGGACTCATCACCACCCTTGTTTTTAGCACCTGGGACATGACCCCCGCAAATCCCTCCCAGTACCCCCTCAGCTCAGGGCATGCCCAAAACATGTGAACATGGTTCGCTGGTCCTCCCGCGCACCTAGCGCATTTGTCCTCTATCCCGAAAAATTTGCTCATCCGAGCCACCGTCATATGGGCCCGGTGAATGACCTTAAATTGGATCAGCCCGAGCCTAGCACATGTCGCGGTCGAGTTTACCCTACTCAGGGCCTCTGCCCACAGCCCATCCTCCATTTCCCCGCCTATCTCCTCCTCCCATTTAAGTTTCAGTTCCTCTGTCTGGGACCCTTCCTCCCTCATGAGCACCTTATATATACCCGAGACTCTGCCCTCCCCTTCTTCTCTCCTAGAGACTATTCTGTCGAGGATCCCCATTGGCGGGAGGCGTGGGAAAGATGGTACCTGTCTATGAACAAAGTCCCGCAACTGTAGGTATCTAAAATCATTTCCCCTTACCAACCCAAATTTCTCCTCCAAGCTCCTCAAACTCGCGAAGCTCCCTTCCAGGAACATATCACCCACCATTCCCGCCCCTGCTCGCCGCCATACTCAGAACCCCCCATCCATACTGCCGGGGGCAAACCGATGGTTGTCGCAGATTGGCGCCCAGACAGACGCCCCCATCTCCCCCACATGCCTCCTCCACTGGCCCCATATCCGCAGGGTCGCCACCACTACCGGGCTGGTGGTGTACTTGGCCGGCGGCAGCGGTAGAGGAGCCGTGACCAGGGCTTCCAAACTGGAGCCCCTGCACGAAGCCGCCTCCACCCGCTCCCAAATAGACCCCGTACCCACCATCCACTTCCTTATCATAGCGATGTTGGCCGCCCAGTAATAATTGACCAGACTCGGCAAAGCCAGCCCTCCCTCGCTGCGGTTCCTCTCCAACATCGCCTTCTTCACCCGCGGAGACTTTCCCGCCCAGACAAAGCTCATGATCAGCCCGTTAACTCTTTTGAAGAAGGACTGTGGGATAAAGATCGGGAGGCACTGAAAAATAAACAAAAATCGAGGGAGGATTGTTATCTTTACAGTCTGCACCCTCCCTGCCAGCGACAGCGGGAGTGCATCCCATCTCCGAAACTCTCCCTTCATTTTCTCCACCACCCTGGCCAAATTTAACTTATGCAGCCTGCCCCAGTCTCGTGCCACCTGGATTCCCAAATACCGGAAATTTTCCTCAACTAGCCTAAACGGTAGCCCTCTCAATCTGTTCTCCTGGCCCCTTGCCTGGACCACAAACATTTCACTCTTGACCGTATTTAATTTGTATCCTGAGAACTGGCCGAACTCCCTCAGAATTCCCAGTATAGTTCCCATCCCGGCCACTGGGTCCGACACGTACAGGAGCAGGTCGTCTGCATAAAGAGAAACCCTGTGTTCAACCCCGCCCCTCACCATCCCCTTCCAACCCTCTGCGGCTCTCAGCGCAATCGCCAGCGGCTCTATGGCCAGCGCAAACAGCAGCGGGGAGAGCGGACAGCCCTGCCTGGTCCCTCGGTACAACCTAAAGTACTCCGACACTTCTCTGTTGGTCCTGACGCTGGCCCTCGGGGCCTGATATAATAATTTGATCCAATCCACCAATCCCTCCCCGAACCCAAACCGTCCGAGCACCTCCCATAGATAGTCCCACTCCACCCGGTCAAAGGCCTTCTCGGCATCCATTGCCACCACTACCTCCACCTCTCTACCCGCCGGGGGCATCATTATCACATTGAGCAATCTCCTCAGATTGGCCGCCAGCTGCCTACCTTTCACGAACCCCGTTTGATCCTCCCCAATCACCTCCGGTACACAGTCCTCCATTCTACCCGCCAGTACCTTTGCCAGGAGCTTGGCGTCTACATTAATCAGGGAGATTGGCCTGTAGGACCCGCACACCTCCGGGTCTTTACCCCGCTTCAATATCAGAGATATGGTGGCTTGTGACATTGTCGGCGGCAGGGTCCCTCTGTCCCTTGCCTCATTGAAAACCCTCGCCAAGACCGGGCCCACCAGCTCAGAGAACTTTCTATAAAACTCTACTGGGTATCCATCCGGCCCCGGGGACTTCCCCGACTGCATGGCCTTTAGGCCCCCCAATACCTCCTCTACTCTAATCGGGGCCCCCAGCTCTTCCACTCGCCCCCCCCCTCCCCCCCCCCCCCCCCCCCCCCCCCCCCCCCCCAACTGTTGGGAATGTTAACCCGTCCAGAAACCTTTTCATCCCCTCCAGTTCTTCCGGCGGCTCCGAAGTATACAGCTTACGATAGAAGTCCCGGAATACCCTATTCAATTCTGCCGGATCCTCCACTTTGCGCCCCCCCTCGTCCCTCACTCTACCTATTTCCCTGGCCGCCTCCCTCCTCCTGAGTTGCTGCGCTAACAGTCTGCTAGCCTTTTCCCCATACTCGTACACCACTCCCCTCACCTTCCTAAGCTGTTCCACAGCCCTGCTCGTGGATAGTGCCCCCAGTTCCGCCTGTAGTCTCTGCCTCTCCCTGAGTAAAACCTCCCCCGGGGACCCATCTACCACTATTGCAGCGATCGTTTGTGTGTCCGCCTGTTCCTCCACTGCTTGCTCCAGCGCCTTGACCTTTTTGTCCTGGGCCTCTAGCCTTTGGTTCACTTGCTCCACCGCTTTCTGCAGCGGTTCTAAGTTATCCTGCTTCATGTCTTCAAAACTTCCTTTTATGACCTGCAGCATATTGTCCAGCGCTGCTTGGATCGTCTTGTCTGTGGTCCGGTCAGCCATCTTTGGTCCCGGGTCAGCTTCCACACCACTTTGTCTCTGCCCCTTCTTTTCCTGCTTTCGCTGCTTTCTGCTCTTCTGTTTCCATACAGCTCCACACACTTCAATCAGCAACTTTGTGGCCGTCTTTTCTAGCGCTCAAAAGTTCCGAAAAGTCGGGAAACCAGGTCAAAAAAGCCAGCCGGAGTGAGAGCCACCAAATGTGCGACTCACTCCCTCATAGTCGCCACCAGAAGTCCCCCTCAGCCCTTCTACCAGCTCCCCGTCCTCCTTCGGGAACGTCAGCCCTCCAGGAAGTGCCTCATCTCCTCCGGCCCCACAGGGGGTTCCGACCTGTACAACCTGCTGTAAAAGTTCTGGAAGGCCTTGCTCACCCCCGCCGAGTCCCCAACTAAATTCCCATCCCCGTCAATAACTTTCCCTATTTCTCTATCTGCCTCCCTCTTTCTGAGCTGCTGTGCAAGCATCCTGCTGGCCTTCTCACCATGCTCGCATATCACTCCCCTTGCCTTTCTGAGCTGTTCCACTTCCCTCCCTGTGGTTAACAAGCCAAATTCCGCCTGTAGCCTCCGGCGTTCCCTTAAAAGCCCTGCCTCTGGAGTCTCCGCGCACCTCCTGTCGACTTGTAGAATCTCTTTTACCAGTTGGTCCGTCTCTGCCCTGTCCACCTTCTCCCTATGGGCCCGGATCAAAATCAGCTCTCCTCTCACCACTGCCTTCAGCGCTTCCCAGACCACCGCTGCTGAGACCTCCCCCATATCGTTCACCTGCAGGTAGTTCAACATACAATTCCTCAGCCTCCCGCACACCGCTTCGTCCGCCAATAGCCCTACATCCAACCTCCATTGCGGGCGCTGCTTGCTACCCATACTAACCTGCAGGTCAACCCAGTGCGGAGCATGGTCCGAGATCATAATCGCCGAGTACCCCATGCCCACCACCCCTGCCAGTAGGGCCCTACCCAAGACAAAGAAAACGATCCGGGAATACACCTTATGTACATGGGAGTAAAAAGAAAACTCCTTCGCCCTTGGCTGCATTAATCTCCATGGATCCACTCCCCCATCTGCTCCATGAACCCTTTCAGTTCCTTTGCCATTGCTGGCACCTTTCCCGATCTCGAGCATGACCGATCCAGGCTGGGATCGATAACTGTATTAAAGTCACCCCATGATCAGCTTGTGCGAGTCCAGGTCCGGAATCTTTCCTAGCACCATCTTTATAAATTCCCCGTCATCCCAATTTGGCGCATATACATTAATCAGCACTACCTTCATCCCCTGCAGCTTACCACTGACCATGATATATCGACCTCCCACATCCGCGACTATTGTACCCACCTCAAATGTCACCCGCTTATCAATCAGGATCGCAACGCCTCTAGTCTTTGTATCCAGCCCCGGGTGGAAAACCTGATGAATCCAGCCTTTCCTCAACCTGACCTGTCCACTTCTTTAAGGTGCATCTCCTGCAGCATTACCACGTCCGCATTCAGTCCCCTCAGGTGCGCAAACACACGTTCTCTCTTTACCGGCCCATTTAGCCCACAAACATTCCAGGTGATCAGCCTAGTTGGGTGGCAAAGCCCCCCCCCCCCCCCCCCCCCCCCCCCCCCCCCCCCCCCGCCCCCCCGCCGATCAACCATCCCCTATCTTGGACCCGCCTCCAGCCCCTACGCCGCACCTCCTCTGGCCCACCCCACGGCGGCTCCCACTCTCAACCTCCTCACTGTCCCTCCACCGAAGTCCCTCCCTTGTCAGCAGAGCTGATCTCCCCCTCCCCCGCCTAGCAACACTACTCTAAGACCTAACCCATCTAGTAAACTGAACATATGCACACCTCCCACTGTGCTTCCATGGGCTAGCTCTCCCACCTAGCTTGATGGCCCCTGCCCCCAGTGCCAAGAAGTCTCCCACCTATTGTTCCCTCGCTCCCCTCCCATTGTTCATACAAACAAATTCCCTCATCTAACAATCCCCAGACAAACACCCAATAGCAAGAAAACACAAAAAACTAAAGCACCACCCACCGAAACTCAAACAGGCCCGTCTCCATCCCACAAAAGTGCATATCAATAAAAATAAAAGGGACAATGCCAACATCCACCGAAAAAAGAACCCAAAAACGGAAAATAAACTTTTCCTCCCCCCCCTTAAACAGAACTCCAAAAACAGAAACAAAACGGTAAGAGGAGGTAAAACCAATTTAAATTAAATTAAAGTCCCAATATAGGTTGCCTCAAAGTTCGAAAGTTCTCAGCCCCCCACCAGTCAATTTCTTTTAGCAGAGCCCAGCGCATCTTCGGGCGACTCAAAATAATAATGCGAGTCGGATACAGCAGTCCGAACTTCCCCTGCTTCTTGAAGAACATAGACTTGACTTGGTTAAAGCCTGCTGTCTTCCTCACCACCTCCACGCTCAGGTCCTGGTACACCCACAGGATACTGTTGTCCCACTGACAACTCCGCGTTCGTTTGGCCCACCGAAGAATACAAAGAACAAAGAACAATACAGCACAGGAACAGGCCTTTCGGCCCTCCAAGCCTGCGTCGATCACGTGTCCTATCTAGACCAACCACCTGTATCCTTCTATACCCCATCTGTTCGTGTGCCTTTCCAGATAAGTCTCAAAGGTCACAAATGTAACTGCCTCAACCACCTCACTTAGCAGTGCATTCCAGGCCACCACCACCCTCTGTGTAAAAAAACTTCCCCCGCACATCTCCACTGAACCTATCCCCCTCACTTTGAACCTGTGCCCCCTTGTAATTGTAATTTCCGCCCTGGGAAAAAGCCTCCAACTGTTCATAGAATCATAGAATTTACAGTGCAGAAGGAGGCCATTCAACCCATCGTGTCTGCACTGGCCCTTTGAAAGAGCACCCCACCTAAGCTCACACCTCCACCCTGTGGTGATATGCATCACTGTAAATACACAAGGGGTTAATGTAAATACAGGTAGACTAGATAGACACTAGAGGGAGCACCAGCGACGTGACACACAGACATTCAACCAATAGGTCAGTAAGATAGGACACGACCAATGGGCATTCATGACACACACTGAGGTAACACTACCACTGGAGGGCATTTCACCGACCCATATAAAAGGACACAGCACACATGATCTTCCTCTTTCCAGTGGAGATTCTTAGTGAGTACAGGGTTGATTTGAAACACATCACACCCACCACATGGATTGTAGCAGACTGGTTCGTCAGTCTGAGTAGCTATAGCAGGATTAACAGGAGAGTCGAATCCAAGTAGGAGAATTGTTAACAGTTTAATAAATGTGTTAAAGCTATCTCCAAGTCTGAACCTTCCTTTGTCAGAGTGCACATCAAGGAAGCAGCTTATGCTACGTCAAGAGCATAACAAAACATGGTACCCAGGAGTGACCTGTTTAAATTCATATAGTTACAACTCAGCAAACACTGACAACCAGCAACAGCAGCCAGGCAAGATGATGTTCAAGATTCTGGTTCCACAGCAGCTCAGGTACCAAGGCAATCTCAGTGAAAACTGCCGTTGGTTCAGGCAGAGATTCGAGTTCTACCTGGTAGCGTCCGACCTGGATGGCGTGGCGGATGCAGAGAAAATAAAGCTTCTACTTACCATCGTGGGTCCAGAAGCAGCTGAAATCTTCCAGACCTTCAAATACTCAAAGGGGCAAAACAAGAGCGACTTCCAGGCAGTCCTGGACAAATTCCAAGAATTCTGTGAGGAACATACAAGGAAAAACAGTAAAAGAGGCACCAAAACTCACCACAAGGCAAAGGTAGGCTTTCCATTGAAGAGATCTGCAGTTTTGATTGGCGGCCATCTTGGAAAAGGTGCCGCACATGCACAGTTGCACAAAGAGCGCACAGAAGAGGAAGGTTCGTTTACACATGCGCGGGAGGCCCGCATGCGCAATTGTTAAAAAGGTCCCAAGTAAAGGAACAGCGATATGCGCATGGGCAATCGCTTCCTGAGCTCTACGTCACACGCTTCGTGACGTCAGAGGCCCTGGACCACACCCACTTAAAGGGGAAATGTCCCAAAACCCGATTCTTTCACCTGGAACGACAGCACAATGCCTGAAATTCGACCAGTAGCTGAAAGTAACCTCTACAGAATCCTGCAACAAGCAGTTAGCACCACCCATAGACTTGATACAGTCCTTGAAGACTATGACTCAGACCTTGAATTCTTCTTTGGACAGCGCGAGCCCAATGCTAGCTCCGACACAAAACGTGATGATATGGTCTTGGAAGACAATGACTCAGACGAAGATTTCACCTTGGGAGGTGGCTACCCCAGTACCAAATCCGAACCGCAACTAGACGTGTTGTACATTGAAGACCCCGACGAGGAGTTCTTCGGATTGGGGAATCTTCAGCCAAGCATATATGACAACCCGACTCGTGAGTGCAGGATTATTCTGCGGCCTGACACCAAGAGACAGAGAGTGGTACAAGCCCACAGAGAGCAGCCTGCTGCCACACAGAGAGTGGTCTACGCACCACGAAGGGACCCTTTCCACACAGAAAGCGATGAAAGACTCCACAGCGAGACTAATGCATGATTCCACACCGGGAACGCTGCAAGACTCCACAGAGGGAGTGACCCAAGCCTCCACAGCGAGCTTGTGGACAGATTCCACGATGGAAGTAACCCAAGACTCCAGAGTGCAGTGCTTGCATGAACAAGACCATGAGAGTCTAGCAATCTCCTCTGAGCAACCATCAGCAGATGATGCAAGTCTGCCATGCTCAAGTGCACAGCAAGAAGACTATGACAGTCTACCATGCTCCAGTGAATAAGAAGAAGACTCTGACAATCTACCCAGCACAAGTGAACGACAAGAAGACACTGAGGCTCTACGCACTGTATGTGCGACAAGTGACGACGGCATCGCACTTCCCATACCAGATGTGCAACTTGACAGACCTCAGCTAGTGTGTACAGAGGCACTCGACAATCACAGTGAGACTGCTGGTGACTCCGGTGACACCACATTACTTCAAACCTCATTCGCTCGAGCCTCGCCACAAGCAAATGCATTCCTGAATGTTTTGACTCCGGACGTGGAGCATCAAGAAACCTCAGAAGATGCAAGTGAACCTGAAATGACTTTGGATGTGGAGCATCAAGAAACGTCAGCTGACTCAAGTGAACGTGCAATGACTCCGGATGGGGAGCGGCAAGAAACCAAACCTGATTCAGGTGAAACAGACCAGACTCCAGACAGGGAGCATTGACAAGCCAAAACTGACTCAGGTGAAACAGACCAGACACCAGACAGGGAGAATCGACAAGCCAAAGCTGATTCAAGTAAGCCGGACATGACTCGAGATGGGGAGCGCCGCAGACTCAGTGACGGCACGCTCAAGGAAACAGAAGATGCCACAAAGCACGCTGACACGAGTAACTGTGTGAAAGACTCGTATTATCCACAGTGTGGTCCTTGAGCGCAGCAAACATGGCAACAAAACCAACCAACACAACAACACAACCTATGAAAACCATGTCAAAGACAATGACACAAAGCATATCAGAGGCAACAACGTCGACAACAAGCACGACAAAAACAACACCAATGCAACAACGACTGGTACGACATGGTACAACTCTGCAAATGAGGGACACTGTTACTGCTCAGCTCAGTACAATGACATATCATGGCAGGACGATGCATCTTACCAATTCACGTTTGCTGCACTACCAACATGCAACATAGCTTTCAGGACAGATTGCATACATCGCTACCACAAGCATCGAAAAAAAGAAAGAGTCCACATCAGACAACAAAGTGATTTGACCACTTCTTGGTTCCTTACGCACAGGGACACTGACGGCGTTTACAAAGCAATGCCACCATCAACATCACCACCTCACCAACCAAACAAGAAAGACACTCGACCATAATAATGAATTTTGGACTCATGCATATGATTTGGACTTATTGTTTAATGATCACTGTTATCATAACTTGTACATAGCATCACTTATCTACCTAGTTAGTTCAATGTTCTTTAACACTGTACAGAAAATATGTAACATGAAAAAAGGAGGGATGTAGTGATATGCATCACTGTAAATACACAAGGGGTTCATGTAAATACAGGTAGACTAGATAGACACTAGAGGGAGCACGAGAGACATGACACACAGACATTCAATCAATAGTCAGAAACCAACCAATGGGCATTCATGGCACACACAGAGGTGACACTACCACAGGAGAGCATTACACTAACCCATATAAAAGGACACAGCACACATGATCTTCCTCTTTCCAGTGGAGACTCTTAGTGAGTACACATGGTTGATTTGAAACACATCACACCCACCACGTGGATTGTAGCAGACCAGTTCGTCAGTCTGAGTAGCAATAGCAGGATTAACAGGAGAGTCGAATTCAAGTAGGAGAATTGTTAACAGTTTAATAAATGTGTTAAAGCTATCTCCAAGTCTGAACCTTCCTTTGTCAGAGTGCTCATCAAGGAAGCAGCTTATGCTACATCAAGAGCATAACAAAACACACCTCATCCTCGTAACAAAGTAACACCTCCCAACCTTTTTGGCCACTAAGGGCAATTTAGCATGGACAATCCACCTAACCTGCACATCTTTGGACTGTGGGAGGAAACCGGAGCACCTGGAGGAAACCCACGCAGACACGTGTTCATGCAGTTCACCCTATTTACCCCAAATAATTTTATAAACTTCTATCAGGTCGCCCCTCAACCTCCGTCTCGCTAGGGTGAACAATCCCAGTTTATTCAATCTGTCATAGCTAATACCCTCCATACCAGGCAACATCCTGGTAATTTTCTGTACTCTCTCCAAAGACTCTGTAATTTGCCCTCTATACCTCTCCACCTCTCCCTCGCTACATCTCGCTCTCCTCCTCTAACACTTCTTAAAACCTATCTCTTTGACTAAGCTTTTAGTAATATCTCCTAATATCTCCTTATACTAATAATCCTTCTGTGGATTGGTGTCACACTTTGTTTTATGATGTTCCTGTGAAGCAACTTGAAACTTTTCATTATAGTAAAACTGCTCTCTAGGCTGTCATTATTTTTATGGCTGCCTAGTACTAATCGCCCTCAATAGAATCCCTACAAGTCAGAAAGAGGTCATTCGGCCCATCGAGTCTGCACCAATCCTTTGAAAGACCAACCTACCTAGACCCAATCCCCCTCCCCGTAACCTCACCCTAAGGGGCAATTGAGCATGTCCAAACCACCTAACCTGCCTTGTCCTTCCTTGTCCAGGAACCTATGAAATTTCATCACCATTGCCCTCGGAGGGTCCCCCGCTCGCGGCTTCCTAGCAAGCGCTCTGTACCCCCTGTCCACCTCCAACGGTCGAGGGAATGCCCCCTCCCGCAGCAGTTTTTCAAACATACCCGCTACGTATGCCCCAACACCTGCTCCCTCAGCCCCCTCCGGGAGCCCGACAATTCTTAAGTTCTGCCGGCGGGACCGATTCTCAAGGTCCTCCACCTTCTCCAGAAGCCTTTTCTGCTGGTCCCGAAGCATTCCCACCTCCTACTCCACCGCTGTTTGATGCTCCTCCTGCTCAGCCAGCGCCTTCTCAACCTTCTGAATCGCCCGATCCTGGCGTCCAATCTGTGCTCTAGCCGATCGATCGATTCTTTAATCGGGTACAACATTCCCGCTTCTGCTTGGCAAAACCATCCTGAATGACCTGCATTAACTGCTCCGTTGGTCGCTGCGCCGCCACCCCAGGGGTCCGGTCCTCGGCCATGTTGTCTCCTGCTGCAGCTTCAACACAGCTCTTGGCTAACATTTTAATTCTGCCTTTTCGTACACTTCTTGTTCTTTGCTCCATACACTAATACGTGGAAACGGTGCCCAATTGCCTCAGCCTCCGAATTCACCGTTTAAAACCAGAAAAAAGTCCGGGGGAAAGGTCCAAAAGTCTGACCAGAGTGAAAGCCACCAAATGTGTGACTTACTCCTTCATAGCCGCCACCGGAAGTCCTCACCAAGCAAATACATGAGCAAATAAAGCAAATACACGAAGACACCTGAGAATGGACCCCACAGGGGCTCCTGGCGTCTTCCATATATGGAATTGGTAATCCTATTGGGTTTCGCGGCCCCCTATCAGTAACATCATTGGCTGGAAGCCAGAGAAATTTCCATAAGGGCGTGAAAGAGAGAGGGAGGAGGTCTAATAAGAGATACATTGGTGCCACACCCAGCGATGACTCCACCCCAAGTGAAGACACCACACCAGTGAAGAGCAGATACGGCGAGGACCGGAGAGTATCCCACAAATCCACTCTTGTCCTTTGTTTGTCTCACGAATAAGGGCAACGAGGGAAATTAGATTTAAGATAATTGGTCAAAGTGTCTGACAGGTACACACAATATTGGTGTCCCAGGGTGGACCTTTGATAAGAGTTAGACATAGACATAGAATTTACAGTGCAGAAGGAGGCCATTTGGTCCATTGACCCTTGGAAAGAACACCCCACACCTCCACCCTGTCACCGTAACCTCACCTAACCTTTTTGAACACTAAGGTCAATTTAGCGTGGCCAATTTGCGGGCAGCACGGTAGCATTGTGGATAGCATAATTGCTTCACAGCTCCAGGGTCCCAGGTTCGATTCCGGCTTGGGTCACTGTCTGTGCGGAGTCTGCACATCCTCCCCGTGTGTGCGTGGGTTTTCTCCGGGTGCTCCAATTTCCTCCCACAGTCCAAACATGTGCAGGTTAGGTAGATTGGCCAAAATTGCCCTTAGTGTTGGGTGGGGTTATTGGGTTATGGAGATAGGGTGGAGGTGTTGACCTTGGGTAGGGTGCTCTTTCCAAGAGCCAATGCAGACTCGATGGGCCGTATGGCCTCCTTCTGCACTGTAAATTCTATGATAATTCTATGATAATCCATCTAACCTGCACATCTTTGGCCTGCAAGAGGAAACCAGAGCACCCGGAGGAAACCCACGCAGACACGGGGCGAACGTGGGACCCTGGAGCTGTGAAGCAACTATGGTAACCACTGTGCTACCGTGCTGCCCCTGTATCTGCGTGGGTTTAGTTTTTTTTGAATAAATTTAGAGTTTCCATTTCATTTTGTTTCCAATTAAGGGGCAATTTAGCATGGCCAATCCACCTACCCTGCACATCTTTTTGTGTTCTGGCGGAGACCCACATAAACACGGGGAGAATGTGCAAACTCCACACGGACAGTGACCCAGAGCCGGGATCGAACCTGGGGCCTCGGCGCTGTGAGGCAGCAATGCTATCCACTGCGCCACCATGCTGCCCCCTGCTTGGGTTTAGTTGACTAAAGGTTGCTCCAAAGTCCACCAGCCTTGTATTCCACGAGATCCACCCTGAGCCTGAATTGAGAGGGCAGTCACCCCATGGGATGGTCAGGATTCAAGTGGGTGAATGACGATAGAGGCCACCGACCAGTAATTGGGCCATAAACCAGGTGTCTGTAAAGTGGGTCAAACAAACACCAGGATTTTAAACTAGGTTAGTCAAGAACTAAGGGTATACTCTGCAAGTCAGCCCTGAGGGCTGCTCAGCATACCTCTTGTGTAGTGGCTTGGAGAAACTGGGCAGGAATTTAGTGCAAGCCAGACCCTTACCCCAGTTACTTCACGTACTCCTGAGACGAACCCGAGAAAGAGAAAAATGGCAAGTCGCCCAAAATGGAAGGAAACCTTAAGGAAATATTAAATAAGAAGTGGCCTAAGTTGGTTAAGTACTGTGCTATGCCAGTATCGGGTCTGGGATCTGGAGAACAGAAGTGTTGAAATGAAATGAAAATGAAATGAAATGAAAATCGCTTATTGTCACGAGTAGGCTTCAATGAAGTTACTGTGAAAAGCCCCTAGTCGCCACATTCCGGCGCCTGTCCGGGGAGGCTGGTACGGGAATCGAACCGTGCTGCTGGCCTGCTTGGTCTGCTTTAAAAGCCAGCGATTTAGCCTTGTGAGCTAAACCACCCAGTGTTGGGAAGAGGTGTGTAAACAATGGGGTAAGCGCATCTCCAAATTGTTTTTAATATAAATTTAGAGCACCCAATTCATTTTTTCCAATTAAGGGGCAATTTGGCGTGGCCAGTCCACCTACCCTGCACATCTTTGGGCTGTGGGGGTGAAACCCCGCAAACACGGGGAAAATGTGCAAACTCCACGCGGACAGTGACCCAGGGCCGGGATTGAACCTGAGGCATTGCTAACCATTGCACCACCGTGCTGCCCTAGCGCATCTCCAAATTAAGTAAGGTTATGACGATGGCCAGTTGTATGGAACAATTCAGAGATAAAAAGCGGACAATTTAAACTTCAAGGCGGATTTAGATAGCATAAGAGTGGAGATGTAGAAAACAAAGAGAAACATGCAAGAATAGGAACAAAGGAGCCAAGCGAACTTGCTGCACATGGGGCAGTTCCAAGTCCAGTGCGAGAAGGCATACCAGCAGAAAGAGCGTGTTCTCCGGGATCATGACACAGCTCGGGAAACTCTGGCCGAGCTTGTGGAAAAATACAGTAATCCGCAAGCAGCAGTCAAGATCCTTCATCAGGCAGGTAAAGAGAATAGGGCCCATGCATTGGCCGGCGCAGTGGTTAGCGCTGCTGCCTCATAGCACTGAGAACCCGGGTTCGATCCCAGCCCCAGGTCACTGTCCGTGTGGAGTTTGCATATTCTCCCCGTGTTTGCATGGGTCTCACTCTAACAACCCAAAGATGTTCAGGCTAGGCGGATTGGCCACACTAAATTGCCCCTTAATTGTAAAAACAAATTGGGTACAAATTGGCCTCGGGGCACTGTCCGTGTGGAGTTTGCACGTTCTCCCCGTGTCTGTATGGGTTTCCTCCGGGTGCTCCGGTTTCCTCCCACAGTCCAAAGATGTGCAGGTTAGGAGGATTGATCATGCTAAATTGTCCCTTAGTGTCCTGGGTAGTCAGCTTTCAGCTTGCCTAGAAATGGTGGGGGGAAGGGGAGATTGGAGAGAGGAGTTATTTAGAGAGGAAGTGGTGGGTGGTTTCTGAGATGGGGGTGTGGTTGGCTAACGGTGACTGGAGTAGTTCTTGGTCCCATTCGTGGGGTGGGGTCAGGAACCATCTAGAGTGGGCTCTGTTTCTAGGAATTGGTTGGAGCGATAGGACTATCCCTCGCAGTTGACATGGCTGATATGAAGACGGGGGGGGGGGGGGGGGGAGAGATCCCCAGTGTGGACAATAACATGGAATGTGCGTGGACTGGGAGGGCCGATAAAACGGGCGAGAGATTTCGCTCACTTGAAGAGCTTGAGGTCAATATGGTGCTGCTGCAGGAGACCCATTTGCAAGTGGAATGTAAGGCTGGGTAAGCCAGATGTTTCATCGAGCTTTGATAGTAGGGCCCAAGGGATAGCGATACTGATTGACAAGAGAGTTCGGTTTCAGATGGAGACAGTAGTGGCGGATCAGGACATGTGATAGTTGCGGATGCTTTGGAGGGAAGGTCAGTGGTGCTGGTTACCATTTATGCCCCTAATTGGGATGATTTAGGGTTCATGAAGAAGATGTTAGTGGCCATTCCTGATATAGATACAGATCAGTTGATTTTGGGTGGGGTCTTGAATACTGCCTTCATCTGAAAGTGGATCGCTTGATGCTGAGGTGTTGGGGTCCGAAAGTGGATCGCTCGATGCCGAGGTGTTGGGGTCCGAAAGTGGATCGCTCGATGCCGAGGTGTTGGGGTCCGAAAGTGGATCGCTCGATGCCGAGGTGTTGGGGTCCGAAAGTGGATCGCTCGATGCCGAGGTGTTGGGGTCCGAAAGTGGATCGCTCGATGCCGAGGTGTTGGGAGTCCGAAAGTGGATCGCTCGATGCCGAGGTGTTGGGAGTCCGAAAGTGGATCGCTCAATGCCAAGTCTTTGACCTCTTCGGGGGAGCAAACGTGTTGGCGGCATTCATTTTTTTTTTTAGAGCACCCAATTCATTTTTTCCAATTGAGGGGCAATTTAGTGTGGTCAATCCACCTCCCCTGCACATCTTTGGGTTGTGAGGGCGAAACCCACACAAAGACGGGGAGAATGCGCAAACTTCACACGGACAATGACCCAGAGCCAGAATCGAACCTGGGACCTCAATGCCATGAGGCAGCACTGCTATCCACTGCCCTGTTGGCAGCGTTCATGGAGGAGATGGAGGGAGCGGACCTGTGGAAGTTTTTGCATCCAAGGGGCAGAGAATATTCTTTGTTTTCCATGGCACATAACCTATACTCATTGATCAATTTCTTTATTATGGGGAGATCCTTGTTGGCGGGGGTGAGGAAGGAGGAGTATTTGGCGATCGTCATTTCTGACCATGCCCAGCACTTGGTGGGTGTGGTCTAGGAGAGTTGGCTGACATGACGGTTGGCGTGGAGTTTGGGTGTTGGGTCGCTAGCGGATTTGGGGTTCTGAGTGAGGATGGCCTCCTTCTGCACTGTCGGGATTCCGTGATTCTAAGAGATTACGAAGGTATTAAAGGTCAATAAAAAGGGCAGCATGGTGGCACAGTGGTTAGCATTGCTGTCTCATAACGTAAAGGACCAAGGTTCAATTCCAGCCTTCGGTCACTGTCTCTGTAGAGTTTGTACGTACCCAATTCAAAGTGAATCCAGCTCCTGGTCTCCACAACAGAGACGTAAGGGCAGCACAGTAGCATGGTGGTTAGCACACTTGCCTCACAGCTCCAGGGTCCCAGGTTTGATTCCCAGCTTGGGTCACTGCCTGTGCGGAGTCTGGACACTCTCTTCGTGTTTGCGTGGGTTTCCTCCGAGTGCTCCTGTTTCCTCCTGCAACCCAAAGATGTGCGGGTTAGGTGGATTGATCATGCTAAATTGTCCCTTTGTGTCCTCAATTCCCAATGGTCGCGGATGTGGGTACCAAGATTCTTGCTAAGGTGCTAGGACTCCGGTTGGACCTGTGTCTTCTGCAGGTTGTTGGTGAGGACCAGACAGGGTTTATAAAGTGTAGGCGGCTGTCCTCAAATGTGGTGCTGTCCCCATCGGAAGGGGGGGAGCAAGAGGTTATTGTGGCACTGGATGCAGAGAAGGTTTTCGATAGTGTGGAGTGGAGTTACTTGTTTGCGGTGTTGGAACTAAGGTTAGGTCCCTTAGTATGCAGGTTAGGTTATGGGGTTACTGGGATGGGATTGGGAAATGGGGAGTGTAAATGGGCAGAGTGCTCATTCGAAAGGTCAGTGCAGACTCAATGGGCCAAAAGGCCTCCTTCTGCACTGTAGGGATTCTGTGATGGCAAGGATGATTGAAAAGTATGTGGGGTTTAATAAAATGGGGAGGTTTTGCCGTCAGTGTTCTGGGAGGCTTTGAAAGTTGTGGTGAGAGGTGAGATGGTAAATTTTGAAGGTTAATGTCAAGTACTTAGAAGATCCCACTCCAGAGCTTTTGGCCAGGAGGAAGAAACTGCATACACAGTTTGATCTTTGTCCATAGATAAAGTGGTGCGTTAGTTGAGGCGGGCCAAAGAAGCATTGTATGAGCATGGGGAGAAGTCCAGTCACTTATTGGCTGGCCATTTTATGTGGCAGGCGGCCTCTCAGGAGATTATTCAAGTGCGGGATTAGAAAGGGGGGCTGGTGACCGCACCACAGGTGAATTGGGCATTTGAGAAGTTTTTTCAAAGCTGTACAGGTCGGAAATGCCAAGAGATGAGTCGGACATGGTGGAGCTTTTGCAGGAATTGGAGTGCCCCACAGTGGAGGAGAAGGATAGGGCGAGATTGGAGGAGCCATTGGGGATTGAGGAGGTTTGGACGAGAATGCAGAAAGGCAAGGTACCGGGGCCAGATGGGTTCCCAGTAGAAGTTTACAAGAAGTTTACGGACTGGTTGGTATCGCTGTTGACAGAAATGTTTGGGGGTGCGGTAGCAAGGGGGGCACACCCGGAGACAATAAGGTGAGCATCCATTTCACTTCCATTAAAGAAAGATAAGACTCAGTAGAGTGGTGTCATATGGCCAATATCCCTACTGAATGTGGTTACCAAGATTCTTGCTAAGGTGCTAGGACTCCGGTTGGACCTGTGTCTTCTGCAGGTTCATAGATAGAATCATAGAATTTACAGTGCAGAAGGAGGCCACTCGGCCCATTGAGTCTGCACCAGCTCTTGGAAAGAGCACCCTACCCGAGGTCAACACCTCCACCCTATTCTCATAACCCAGTAACCCCACCCAACACTGACAGCAATTTTGGACACTAAGGGCAATTTATCATGGCCAATCCACCTAACCTGCACATCTTTGGACTGTGGGAGGAAACCGGAGCACCCGGAGGAAACCCACGCACACACGGGGAGGATGTGCAGACTCCGCACAGACAGTGACCCAAGGCGGAATCGAACCTGGGACCATGGAGCTGTGAAGCAATTATGCTATCCACAATGCTACCGTTCTGGTGAGGACCAGACAGGGTTTATAAAGTGTAGGCGGCTGTCCTCAAATGTGGTGCTGTCCCCATCGGAAGGGGGGGAGCAGGAGATTATTGTGGCACTGGATGCAGAGAAGGCTTTCGATAGGGTGGAGTGGAGTTACTTGTTTGCGGTATTGGAACAGTTTGGATAGGGCAAGTTTGTGCTGTGGGTCAAGTTGCTATATTAGAGCCCAAGGCTAGTGTCCATACAAATGACTTGAATTTGGGATACTTTCAGGTATGCAGGGGACCAAGGCAGGTTTGTCCTGTGTCCCCCCTTCTGTTTGTGCTGGCTATAGGGCCTTTGGCCATCGCATTTTGAGACAGTTGGATAAGTGGAGGGGGATAGTGAGGGTGGGGTGGAGCACAGGGTTTCCCTGTAAACTGATGTACTTTCTTTGTACATCTCGGACCTGGTCCCCACAGTGGTTTATGCGGCTGCTGAAACTATTTGGGGCTTTCTTGGGATACAAATTGAATTTGGAGAAGAGCGAGTGTCTCTTGATCTCCCCATCGGGGAAGGGGGCGAACTTGCCGGGGGCGTTGCCGTTTCGTTTGGCTACTACCCACTTTAGGTATTCGGGGATTCAGGTAGTTTGAGATTTCTGTAAATTGAACTTCATGAGCCTGTTGGGTAGGGTCAAGGCGGATCTACAGAAGTAGAACAGCCCCCGTCTAACATTGGCAGGTAGGGTTCAATTGGTAAAGATTTACCACTGTTTCTATTTTTATTCCAATGCCTGCAGGGTTTTCTGCAAAAGGCATTCTTTCTGGGAGTGGAGCACTTGATATTGTCATTGATATGGGCGGGCGAGGTAACCCGGATTGGGAAAACAATGCTTCAGAGAGGGCGGCAGTCAGGGAGTTTGGCTCTGCTGAATTTGATTATTTACTATTAGGCAGCAAATGCTAAGAAGGTATTGGGCTGGTACAGGGATCAGGAGGAAATTTAGGTAAAGATGGAGTCAGGCTCATGGAGGCGATTGGGGTTGCAGGCACTGGTAACTACCCCACTTCCATCCTCCCCAGGGAAATATTTGGGTAATGCGGTGGTGGTAGCTACACTGAAAATATGGAGACACTTTCGGCAGCATTTCAAACTAGGGGCGGAGTTGAAGCTGACGCCAATCTGCGCAAATCACTTGTTTGAACCAGCTAGATAAGATTCTAGGTTCCAGTGTTGGGAGAATAAGGGGGTGGTAGGAATGAGAGATTTGTTTCTGGAGGGGCGGTTCGCAAGTTTGGTGGAGTTGACAGAGAAGTTTGGGATCCCACAGTCAGAAACCTTCTGGTACATGCAGGTGCGGGATTTTGCAAGGAAGGTCCTTCCGATGTTTCCAGTGGCGTCGCCCTCCTTGCTGTTAGAGAGAGTGTTGTCGGTGGCTGGAATGGAGGATAGGGGTACCCCAGGGATCTATGGGGGATTCTGGAGGAGGATATGGTAACGCTGGAGGGGATGAAGGGCAAGTGGGAGGAGGAGTTGGGAATGGCCCTGACAGTGTAGTGTGAAGTGTTGTGAAGGGTGAATACCACAAACTCTTGTGCAAGATTAAAGTTAATAAAATTAAAGGTATTGCATAGGGCACATCTGACCAGGTCGAGGATGAGCCGGTTGTTTGCGGGAGTGGAGGATGAGTGTGAACAGTGGGGAAGGGGCCCGGCCAATCATGTTCACATGGTTTGGTCGTGTACTGAGTTGGGAGGGTTTTGGGGCTCTTCCTTCAGCACCATTTCGGCAATCTTGCAAATGGGTTTGGAACCCAATCCCTAAGGGTGATATTTGGGATGTGCGACTTGCTGGAGCTACAGACGGGTGCGGGAAGTTGCCAGAATCTGGGTTCCTACAAGATTTTATCTTTGACAAACTTCTGTGAGGAATCATTCTCATAGAGATAATTTCAATAGAAAGCGGGATTCACCTTGTCTGTGCTTGACACTTGGGAGGCTGACAAGCTGCAGCAGCATATACACATTACAATCCCCACACACACACTCATCCCAGCCAACAAGATGACGCTCGTTATGCTGGAGCACGCCCATGCAGCTGATGGGTCAGCTGGGGCCAGAGGCTACCTGCCTATACTGTAACCCAAACTTCGCCTTCTACCGTTCCAAAGATCCCGGACCCGAGCTCCCAAATTATGTTACAGCTCACTGGGCGAGGACACGGTCAATGATAGCACCCCCTTGACCCAGAGTCGCAACACAATTGAATTAACCAAGAATTCTTAGAAAAATAGAACATAGAACATAGAACAGTACAGGCCCTTCGGCCCTCGATGTTGTGCCGAGCCATGATCACCCTACTCAACCCCACGTATCCACCCTATACCCGTAACCCAACAACCCCACCCCCCTTAACCTTACTTTTTAGGACACTACGGGCAATTTAGCATGGCCAATCCACCTAACCCGCACATCTTTGGACTGTGGGAGGAAACCGGAGCACCCGGAGGAAACGCACGCACACACGGGGAGGACGTGCAGACTCCGCACAGACAGTGACCCAGCCAGGAATTGAACCTGGGACCCTGGAGCTGTGAAGCATTTATGCTAACCACCATGCTACCCTGCTGCCCATGCAGGAGATTTTTGGCCCGTGGCTACCCAATAAATACAGTCACCAGGGGTTTGCAAATTTAAACACAATAACTTTTTTATTTATAACAAGAACCATAATGAAATATGCAGCAAATATAACTGGATAACTGTTATCTAATTCCTTTTTTATTAAATTTAGAGTAACTAATTGATATTTTTTCCAATTAAGGGGCAGTTTAGTGTGATCAATCCACCTACCCTGCACATCTTTGGGTTATGGGGGTGAAACCCACGCAATCATGGGGAGAATGTACAAACTCTACATGGACAGTGACCCAGAGTCGGGATTGAACCTGGGTCCTTGGCGCCGTGAGGCAGCAGTGCTAACCACTGCGCCTCCGTGCTGCCCATCTAATTCCTAATCCCCCACTTTAACTTGCCCCCCCCCCACCCTCTACACACACACACACACACACACAAGACAGACAAACACAGAGAGGAAGTGAGGGATGAAAATAAAAGGAAAGAGAGTCTTTATTTCAGATGGTTGTCTTAAAGCAGACCTTCCTTCAAAGTGAAATTTCAGATCCAGGTCTCTGTTCACAGCCTGTATAGGTTTCACGCTGGATTCAAAAATACATCAACTCCAGCCTTTCTGGATAGAGAGAGAGATAGAGAGAAAGAGCTAAGAGGGAGCAGATCCTTGTCCAGGTCTCAACTTTGCTTTCCTTGGGTCTCTGGAAATCATCCCACTCAGGCAGGACCCAATCACCACCTGTTACTGGGCAAAATACGGCCTGTCGGCCAACTAATTGGCCACCGGCCAACCAATCTACCGTGGGCAGCACAGTCACACATTGGTTAGCACTGTTGCTTCACAGTGCTAGGGTCCCAGATTTGATTCACGGCTTGGGTCATTGTCTGAGCAGAGTCTGTACATTCTCCCCTGCGTGGGTTTCCTCTGGGTGCTCTGGTTTCCTCCCACAAGTCCCAAAAGACGGGCTTATTAGGTGAATTGGACATTGGGAGCGGAATTCTCCGCTCCCGGGAAAAATCGGGAGGGCCATCGTGAACTCAGCCGAGCTTCACGACGGCCTCGGAGGCCGCTCCTCGCCCCCTATTCTCCCCTCCTGGCGGGGCTAGGAGCGGCGCTCCGTAACCCTCGGACCGGGTGGCGCGCTGAGAGTGACGCGACGGCGACGCCTATGTGACGTCAGCTGCACATGCGCAAGTTGGCCGGCTCTAACCGACGCATGCGCGGCTGACGTCATGACGGCTGATAGCTCAAACCTGCGCATGCGCGGTGGCCGTCTTTCCTCTCAACCGCCCCGCAAGACGTGGCGGCTTGATCTTGCGGGGCAGCGGAGGGGAAATAGTGCGTCCGATTGAGATGCCGGCCCGACGATCGGTGGGCACCAATCGCGGGCCTGTCCCCTCCCGAGCACAGTCGTGGGGAGCGGAGAATCGTGCCCTGGATATTCTGAATTCTCCCTCAGTGTACCCAAACAGGTGCCGGAATGTGGCGACTAGGGGATTTTCACAGTAACTTCATTGCAGTGTTAATGTAAGCCTACTTGTGACAATAATAAAGATTATTATTATTGAGGCATAAATAAGTATGTGTTCTTTTCACTTCAATTTGACAGGTCCACAGATGTGATCGATACGTCACAATTATGTATTTTTGTTAGAATGGTGTGGCATGACTGGAAAAGAGGAACTGCTCAAAATCATATTTTTAAAAAGTAAAACCCAAGGGAACCCAGGCATTCAAGGGCTTTATTGACACAGTCGCTGATTCACAAAGTTGTGTCCATGACCACTGACAGAGTACCTGCTATGACTGGCCTCACCAATGGTTTCATTGCTCCATGTAAAAGCTAGCAACTTTCTTCATTATTACTGCATATTTGATCAGCAGGCTTTGTGTGGTAAAATATTGACTATGGAAGATGTCAAGGGTATTGCATTCAAGATTTTGTGTTCTATTCAGGCCAGCAGAGATGCCTCTTTCAGTCTCAACTGGAAGTCAATGAAGCAGAGAACGGAGGCTCGTGTTGCACACTGATGAGCATTGCTCTGGCCTCACCGCAAGTCATCATTCTCCTTCAGCGTCCAGTCAGCCATTTTAGTACCCTGCCCGTGAATGGAGAGACCATGATGATGCCCTCCAGTAGGCCCAGTGGTGAGAATATGTGAGACTCAATACTGGGATAGGTCTTCACACCCTCATCCTGATCGTCACCAAACTGAGAGTCAACGAGGACGTCCCCAGTCCTGCACCACATGCACACCCTAGCCATTGCCCAAGGTTCTTCCTTCTCCTCTGTGGGTTGCCCGATGCCATCCTCGACATCCTCATCTGAGGAGATGTGACACTCCTCCTTGTCCAGTTGCTCTCCCCGTTGCAGTGCCAGTTTGTGCAGAGCGCAACAGACCACTATGATGCAGGACATCCTCTGGGGCATTATAGGAGGGCTTCCCCCAACCTGTCCAATCACCAAACTGCATCTTGAGCAATCCAATCACCAGTTCAGCCAGCCCACAGGTTGGTGCATTGGTGCATGCGCCTCAGTGGATGTTTGTGGCCTCCACACTTTTGTCATCAGCCACCTCCTAAGTGGTTACCCTATGTCCCCAAGGAGCCATCCTCCATCCACTGCTCTCCCTAAAAAAACACGTGGATCTGCGAAAGCCCTAAGATCTAAGAAAGCCATGGATTCACCCTGGGAAATGATCACACACCTGTATGATTCGCATTGTGTGGTCACAGACGAGCTGGACATTGAGGGAGTTCAAAAATAGCGTCCCATGCTGTCATGAGGAATGAAGAGCCACATGGGTTCAGCCGATGCCAACCTGTGGCATGCCTGGTATACAAGAAAAACCCAAGGCCCTGGTGACCTGGTTCATCTGGTCCTAGTCAAAGTTTTTTTAAAAAGTCTTTATTTAAAACATTTTTTTAGAGTACCCAATTAATTTATTTCCAATTAAGGGGCAATTTAGCGTGGCCAATCCACCTACCCGGCACACCGTTTTTGGTTGTGGGGTTGAGACCCACGCAGACATGGGGAGAATGTGCAATCTCCACACGGACAGTGATCCGTGGCCAGGTCGAACCCGGGTCCTCGGCGCCATGAGGCAGCAGTGCTAACCACTGCACCACCGTGCCGCCCTGTTGTCGCAGTACAAGCTGATGTACATTGGGCCCTTGCAAATAACGCATCGGTGACCTCCCTTATGCTGACTACTGACTTGGATATGCCACACAGATCGCTTGTGCAGCCCTGAAATGAACTACAGGCGTAAACGTTCAGTACATCAGTACCTTTCAAGGCCACAGGCAGTGGGTGATCTCCAAGTTCATGTGGTGCCATCTCTTTTTTTTAAAGTATTTTCATTAAGGTTTTGCAGAATTTTTCATAATAAAACAGTAGTAACAATAATAACAAAACAAACTAGAGTGAACATTAACATAGTGTAAAAAGAGAATATAAAATAACAATTAAATAGACATTACCCCACACGACCCAGTCTTCCCACACCATTCCAATGAAGCACTCACCCCCCCACACCGCTACTGCTGCTGCTGACATTTTAATTTTCCCCGAGAAAGTCGACGAACGGCTGCCACCTCCGAGAGAACCCTAGCGTAGACAGAGGTTTTAAGGCAAACTTTATTTTCTCGGGGCTGAGAAACCCAGCCATGTCATTAACCCAAGTCTCTGTACTCGGGGGCTTCAAGTCCCTCCACATTAATAAAATCTGTCTCCGGGCTACTACATAGAACATAGAACAGTACAGCACAGAACAGGCCCTTCGGCCCTCAATGTTGTGCCGAGCAATGATCACCCTACTCAACCCCACGTATCCACCCTAGACCCGTAACCCCCCCCCACCCCTTACTTTTTAGGACACTACGAGCAATTTAGCATGGCCAATCCACCTAACCCGCACATCTTTGGACTGTGGGAGGAAACCGGAGCACCCGGAGGAAACCCACGCACACACGGGGAGGACGTGCAGACTCCGCGCAGACAGTGACCCAGCCGGGAATCGAACCTGGGACCCTGGAGCTGTGAAGCATTTATGCTAACCACCATGCTACCATGCTGCCCCGGCCTCTTTCGCCCCCTGAACTCCCGGGTCTTCTGACACTCCAAAGATCACTATCTCTGGACTCGGCACCACCCGTGTGTTAAGCACCTTGGACATTGCCCTCGCGAACCCTTGCCAGAACTCTCTAAACTCTGGGCATGCCCAAAACATGTGGACATGGTTTGCAGGGCTGCCCTTGCACCTCATACAACTGTCTTCTTCCCCAAAAAACTTGCTCATTCTCGCTGCCGTCATGTGTGCCCGGTGGACCACCTTAAATTGAATTAGACTGAGCCTGGCACATGATGAGGAGGAATTAACCAGGACCTCTGCTCACAGACCCGCTTCCAACTCCTCACCTAGCTCCTCCTCCCACTTGCCCTTGAGCTCCTCCACCTGGGTTTCCTCCACCTCCTGTAGTTCCTGGTAGATATCCGACACCTTTCCCTCCCCCACCCAGGTACCGGAGACCACCCTGTCCTGTATCCTCAGTGGCGGCAGCGTCGGAAAGGCCACTACCTGTTTTTTCAGGAAGGCTCGTACTTGCAGATATTTAAAGGCGGTTCCTGGCGGCAGATTAAATTTGTCCTCTAGCGCCTTCAAACTGGGAAGGCATCCTTCTGATGCCCTCTGCCAGCTCTGGAAGCCACCATCCATCCTACCCAGGACAAACCTGTGATTGTTGCATATTAGGGTCCAGACCGATGCTCCTTCCACCTTCTTGTACCTCCTCTACTGTCCCCAGATCCGCACTGTCGCCACCACCACCGGCAGCGCCGGCTCTAGGGTTGCTGGCGCCCCGGGCAAGCTGAACTTCGGCGCCCTGGGGGGGGGGGGGGCGGGACGGGGGGGGGGGGGGGGCCGGGGGGGGGGGTGGGCGGGGCCGGGGTGGGGGGGGCGGGGCCGGGGGGGGGGGCCGAGGCCGAGGGGGGGGGGCCGAGGCCGAGGGGGGGGGGCGGGGCTGGGGGGGGCGAGGGGCGGGGGGGCGGGGCGGGGGGGGCCGAGGAGGGGCGGACCCGAGGGGGAGGCGGGGCCGAGGAGGGGCGGACCCGAGGGGGGTCGGGGGGGGGCGGACACGCCGGGGGGCGGGCGGACGCGGGGGGCGGGGCGGACGCGGGGGGCGGACGGACCCGAGGGCGGGGCGGGGCGCGGACCCGAGGGCGGGGCGGGGGGCGGACCCGAGGGCGGGGCGGGGGGGCGGACCCGAGGGGGGCGGGGGGGGCGGACCGAGCCGGGGGGCCGCCCTGGGGGCGGGCGGCCACCGCGCATGCGCTGGTTGGCACCGGCCCAACTGCGCATGCGCGGGGACCCGAGTCTCTGGCGACCCCGAGCACATGGCGCCCCGGGCGACAGCCCGAGTTGCCGGTGCCTTGAGCCGGCCCTGACCACCGGACTTGTGGAGTAACGGGTCGGCGAGAACGGCAAAGGAGCCGTTATCAAAGCTCCCAGACTAGTATCTTTACATGACGCTGCCTCCAGCTGCTCCCACGCCACCCTCTCCCCCATCGCCCACTTCCTAATCATAGCTATATTGGCCGCCCAGTGGTAGTTGCGAAAGTTTGGCAGTGCCAAACCCCCGCCCCGGACTGCGCTCCAACAGCGATCGCCTTACTCGCGGGGTCTTATTCGCCCACACAAAGCCCGTAATGATCCTACTTACCCGCTTAAAATAGGCCTTAGGGATGAAAATGGGGAGGCACTGAAAGACAAACAGAAATCTGGGGAGCACAGTCATTTTCACGGTCTGCACCCTCCCTGCGGGAGCATGTCCCACCTTTTAAAGTCCCCTTCCATTTGTTCCACCAACCGGGTCACCGGGTCAGGTTGAGCCTGTGCAGGGCATCCCATTTCCTGGCCACCTGTATACCCAGGTAACATCTTACCATCCTGAGCGGCAGCTCTTTCAGTCTCTCCTCCTGCCCCTTGGCCTAGATCACAAAGAACTCGTTCTTTCCCATGTTCCGTTAGTACCCTGAAAAACTACCAAAATCCCTCAGGATCCGCAGAACCCCCCCCCCCCCCCCCCCCTCCCCCGCTAGTGGTTCTATAGCTAGGGCAAATAGTAACGGGGAGAGGGGACACACCTGCCTTGTTCCCCAGTGAAGCTCGAAGTACCCCAACCTCAGCCGGTTTGTACATACACTTGCTACAGGCGCCTGGTACAGCAATTTCACCCAGCCAATAAAGCCCTCACCAAACCCGAACCTCCCCAGCGTTTCCCACAGGTACTCCCACTCCACCCGGTCAAAGGCTTTTTCTGCGTCCATCACTGTTACCACCTCCGCCTCCCCTCCCTCTGAGGGCATTATAATAATATTCAAAAGTCTCCGGACATTGATATTGAGTTGTCTGCCTTTAACAAACCCGGTCTGGTCTTCCTCTATCACCCTGGGACGCAATCCTCAATTCTTGTGGCCAGAATCTTAGCTAGCAATTTGGCATCCACGTTTAAAAGCGAAATCGGCCTATATGACCCACAATGTTCCGGGTCCTTCCCTCGTTTAAGAATGAGTGAGATCAAGGCCTGTGACATTGTTGGGGGGAAGGTTCCTTTCTCTCTAGCCTCATTGAAGGTCCTCATCAGGAGTGGGCTCAATATTTCCGAAAAATTCTGAAAGAATTCTACCTGGTAACCGTCCAGCCCCGGGGCTTTACCCGATACCATGCCCTCTATACCCTTGTCAATCTCCTCCAATTCAATCGGGGCCCTCAGCCCCTCCACCAGGTCCTCTTCCACCTTTGGAAACCTCAACTGGTCCAAAAGTTGCCTCATCCCTTCTGCTCCCGTCGGGGGCTCCGACTCGTTTAGTTTACTATAGAACTCCTTAAAGACTCCGTTCACCCCCCCCCCCACTCCCCCCGGATCCAAGACTGTGTTACCCTCCTTATTCTTTACTCCCCCGATTTCCCTGGCCACCTCCCTCTTTCGCAGTTGGTGTGCCAGCATTCTACTCGCTTTCTCTCCATACTCATAGACTGCTCCCCTTGCCTTCCTCAGCTGTTCTACCACTTTCCCTGTGGTCAGCAGTTCAAACTCTGCCTGCAGACTCCACTGCTCCCTCAGTAGCCCCGCCTCGGGGGCCTCCGCGTACCTCCTGTCCACTCGGAGTATCTCCTCCACCAGTCTCTCCCTCTCCGCTCTTTCTCTCTTTTCCCTAAGGGATCGAATTGAGATGAGTTCCCCTCTGACAACAGCCTTCAGAGCCTCCCAGACCGTTGCCGCTGCTACCTCACCCGTATCGTTTGTTTCCAGGTAATCCTGGATGTTCTTGCTAATCCGCCCGCAAACCTCTTCCACCGCCAGCAGCCCCACATCCAGTCTCTAGAGTGGGCGCTGCCCTCTCTCCTCACTAAACCGCAGGTCTACCCAGTGCGGAGCCTGGTCCGAGACTGTGATTGCTGAATATTCTGTCCCCATCACCTTTTGGATTAACAAGACAAAGAAGTCTATGCGGGAATAAACCGTATGAACGTGGGAGAAAAAAGAGACCTCCTTTGCTCTTGGCCGCGTGAACCTCCAGGGATCCCCCCACTGCCACCTCAACCCCCCCCCCCCCCCCCCAACCCCCACCCACCCCCACCCCTATCTGCTCCATAAAACCCTTCAGTTCCTGAGCCACTGCCGGTTGCTTCCCCTCTGGATGCGCAAACACGCGCGCTCTTTTGACCGGCCCATTCAAACCCCTCACATTTCCCATGATCAGCCTGGACGGGGGGGGCTAAAAAGGGCTGACTAACCATCGCCGTTTTTTGGCCAACCTTGAGCCCGTGCCCTTCGCTTCCTCGAGCGCCCCCACAGGGAGACACCGCCCCCGACCCTCAATTGGTACCCCGAAATTGATACCTCCTCTGTCAGAAAAGCCGCACCCCCTCCCCCCAACAGCCCCACGACCCAAAACCCCCCGCCAAGCACCAGCTGAGCACTTGCTCACCCCCCACTACGCTCCCGAGATTCAGCTGACCCCGGCAGCTCCCGGCCCTGGTGCCGATCAGACTAACGCCTCATTGTCCGGACCCCTCTCCCCACATGAATAAACTAATTAAACTACCTCTCCAGCCCCAGTAGGTATATCTTTGCTCCAGCCAAATCCCTCACTGTTTCTGCCGGGTCTGGTAACCAAGAGACATACATTCCTGGGGGAAAGTACTCCTCCAACATTCACCTACATCTTTTCATCAAAATTCCACCCAGTATTGATTAAAAAGAGCTATTTTCTGTAACCTTGGGCAGAGCTGCCTTGTGTGTGACCACTTACTCCATGGTCCACACTGGAAGTCTATGGTGCCATCTCTTGCATCACCTGGTGCAGGTGGTCAACTGTTTCCCTAGAACAGATGCAGTTTCCTCTGGCACCGGACCCCTGACATCTGGAGGTAGAAGTTAGACATTGGAAGACCCATTGCCGGAAGTGTCTCCTCTGAGGCTTCACCATCTGGCGCAGTGCTCCCGGAAGATCAATGGTCCCTGTCTCCCCCTCTTCTGTAAAGTGCTGTTCCTGGCCGTGTCCAGTGGCATATTGATGTCACTGCTGCAGGTCGATTGCAATAAAAAGGATTGCTAGCTCGACTGGCTCCATGATGCTCCAGAATCAAAAACTGAAAGAAAAGAACATAAAATGAGCGATGAGGAGTTCTGACAATGCCTTGACCCTCAGCCCTCTCAGGATCTGGGTCATCCACCCATCTCCGTCCCCCTATCTGACCTCCTTTCCACTGAGCCTCACTCCCCACCCAGTCACACAAAGCCACTTCCTCACAGTTACCCCTCTCAACTCCAATTGAATAAATAAAGCACTTCGACCCTTGAGAGCCTCACCAGTCTTGTACCCGCCCTCTCTCCATGGGTGAGGAGTGAGGGAAGTTGAATGCATTCAATGGACCTGCGTTCTAACTTCACAAGGAAACAAGACACTGCCAGCACCCACCCCCTCTCCACCGTCCTCATCCCTTGAACAGGGTTATTGATGAGCGAATTCACCTTGATTTGGGGGCTACATTTGTGTCACTTCTCTGTTATGTAAATGGGACTATGAACCATGGAGATCAATGCTTGGACTAGGCTACTAAAGGGTTAGAAATTGGGCACCAATCAGTGGCACATTGAAGCATTGCATTGCTTTTTTTAAATTATTTATTTTTAAATTCTAATTCAGGGCCAATTTATCATGGCGAATGCACCGAGCCTGCATATCTTTGGGTTGTAGGGGTGAGACCCACACAGACCAGAGGAGAATGTGCAAACTCCACACAGACAGTGACCTGGGGACGGGATTGAACCCAGGTCCTTGGTGCCGTGAGGCAGCAGTGCTAACCACTGTGCCACCTATCAAGCATTGTAATTTTTTTTTAAATTTAGAGTACCCAATTAATTTTTTCCAATTAAGGAGCAATTTGGTGCGGCCAATCCACCTACCCTGTACATCTTTGGGTTGTGGAGGTGAAACCCACGCAGACACGGGGAGAATGTGCAAACTCCACATGGACAGTGACCCAGGGTCGGGATCGAACCTGGGACCACGGCGCCGCGAGGTAGCATTGCTAACCACTGTGCCACCATGCTGCCCTCAAGCATCGTAATGTTGACTAAATTGGCACAAGTGACTCGCGAAGGAACATAAGAACATAAGAACATAAGAACATAAGTCGCCGTCTGCCCTGCACATGCAAGCAAAACTCATGGCCTTGGTGTCTTCAGGACTCATGAGGCTGGGAGACACCCCTTGGCCCATTCAGCCCAACATCTCATGGGACCCCACCTATGAACCTCAAAGTCTCCCCCTGTGCTGATGTTTATAGTAATTAGGGCAGCACGGTAGCATGGTGGTTAGCATAAATGCTTCACAGCATTCGGTTCCCAGGTTCGGTTCCCGGCTGGGTCACTGTCTGTGCGGAGTCTGCACGTCCTCCCCGTGTGTGCGTGGGTTTCCTCCGGGTGCTCCGGTTTCCTCCCACAGTCCAAAGATGTGCGGGTTAGGTGGATTGGCCATGCTAAATTGCCCGTAGTGTCCTAGGAAGTAAGGTTAAGGGGGGGGGGGGGTTGTTGGGTTACGGGTATAGGGTGGCTACGTGGGTTTGAGTAGGGTGATCATTGCTCGGCACAACATCAAGGGCCAAAGGGCCTGTTCTGTGCTGTACTGTTCTATGTCTATGTAAGTCTTACAACACCAGGTTAAAGTCCAACAGGTTTGTTTCAAACACGAGCTTTCGGAGCACTGCTCCTTCCTCAGGTGGATGGAGAGGTATGTTCCAGAAACATTTATATCGACAATGTCAGAGATGCCAGACAATGCTTGGAATGCGAGCATTTGCGGGTAATCAAATCATTACAGATCCAGAGATAGGGGGCGATCCCAGGTTGAAGAGGTGTGAATTGTTTATAGATTCACCTGATCCCACCCACTTCCCAGCCGCCACTCTGGAAGGGCAATCTCTCAGCCATGATATCACCACAAGCCAGCAAGAGGACATTGGGAATGCTGCCTCATACCAGCCGCCAGGCCCCTTTAAACCTACAGGCTCATAGCCATGAAGGGCTGCTTAGGCCCGCGAGCAACTCCCACCACGAATTCCGCTCTGGAGGTCAGCAGGTTTTCGTCATGAGACAGCGATTGTAAACCGGGCCAAGGTGACGTCACGCCTGCAACCGATGAATAATCAGTGACGGGGGAAGCCGGATGCGAAGACTGACTAATGATATTATAATGTATATAAATGTGGTTCCTGCTCTTCTGTGGCAGGATTCTTGTTACACCACTGGCGAGGGCTTTGGAAAATCGACAAATGCAATTCCTGATTCTTGCTGTATTTATGTCTGGCTGTTAAATTTAACTTTTTTTAACTCACATGGGCAGCAGGGTAGCATGGTGGTTAGCATAAATGCTTCACAGCTCCAGGGTCCCAGGTTCGATTCCCGGCTGGGTCACTGTCTGTGTGGAGTCTGCACGTCCTCCCCCTGTGTGCGTGGGTTTCCTCCGGGTGCTCCGGTTTCCTCCCACAGTCCAAAGATGTGCGGGTTAGGTGGATTGGCCATGCTAAATTGCCCGTAGTGTCCTAATAAAAGTAAGGTTGGGGGGGGGGGGGTGTTGGGTTACGGGTATAGTGTGGATACGTGGGTTTGAGTAGGGTGATCATGGCTCGGCACAACATTGAGGGCCGAAGGGCCTGTTCTGTGCTGTACTGTTCTATGTTCTATGTTCTATACATCTCAGCAATGTTAAATTAAATAAATTGAGAGCTGCAAGGAAAAGACAACAATGTTGTTAACATTGTGTCAGAGTTTTTAAAAAGCTCTAACGTCGTAGACGCAGCTGCAGCGACACAAACTTCGGAATTTCACAAATTCTGGATGCGATTTAATGGAAAAAAAACACAGAATCCCATATTGGGCGCTTTTAGCAGGGTGTTTCCTGGTGCTTTCAGCTTCTCTTTCAGAACTCGGTGAGGAATGCCTCGCCGATGGCACACTTAGATTCATTTCCTGCACTAACAAGCTCAGCTCGCCAGTGCAGGAAAGGACCGGGCTTCCCACACACACCAACCAACAAGATTGCAGCGAGGAGAGTGGCACGCCCTTTTATGGAAGCCGAGCTCGAGACCCTGCTAGATGTCATGGAGGAGAGGTGAGCAACCCTGAACCCTGGCCCGGGAAGGAGGCTGCCAGCTGCCGCCGTTTGCCGTGTCTGGGCGCATGTGGCAGAGGCAGTAAGCGCCGTGATAAATACTGTCTGGACTGGCCAGCAGTGCCATAAAAAGCTGGACAACCTCATCAGGGCAGCCAGAGTGAGTAGACAGCATTCTGCCTCGGCTCTAAGCTTCGTTCCACACACCCATGATCTTACCACCCCACCCCACCCTTCACTACGTGCCGGAACCCATACTGGCCGCCATGCCCTGGCCACTGAAGCCACCAGCTACTCAACCCCTGGGCTGCCAGAAGAGGGAGAAGACTGGTGTGGGACCGACGGACCTGCAGCCCCTCATCCAGCAGAGCACAGTCCCTGGACGTGGTCGGCGGATCTGAGGAAAGGGCAGTTGCCTGGGTTAAGATCGGTGTCAGGCAAGGGAGTGAGATCCCGCTGACTTGCAGCTCCCCGTGACACGTGTGTCACCCCCCCAACACCACCCTCACCCCACACTAACTCACAAGAAGAGCAGGAATTCACCCTATCCAGGGCATCCGCCCACGTCCCCTCCTCAATCTCCTCACCCAGCTCCTCTTCCCATTTACCCTTCAGCTCCTCCACCGAGGCTTCATCCACCTCCTGCATAACATGGTACACGTCCAAAATCCTCCCTCCTCCAACCCACACCCCCGAGAGCACCCTGTCCCGAACCCCCCGCGGGGGCAACATAGGGAACCCCGCTACTTGCCGCTTGGCAAACGCCCTAACCTGCATGTACCTAAACATGTTCCCCGGGGGGAGCCCAAACTTCCCCTCTAACTCACCCAGGCTCACAAACCTCCCATCCACAAACAGGTCCCTCAACCTCCTAATACCTACACTGTGCCAGCTAAGACACCCCCCCCATTGACGCTCCCCGGGACAAACCGGTGGTTCCCCCATGTCGGGGACTCCATCGAGCCCCCCACCTCCCCCCTATGTCGTCTCCATTGCCCCCAAATTTTCAGAGTAGCCGCCACCACAGGGCTTATAGTATACCTCGTTGGAGGGAGTGGCAACGGCCCCGTTACCAGCGCCTCCAGGCTCGTATTCACACAGGACGCCATCTCCATCCTCGTCCATGCTGCCCCACACTACCTCATACCCACACTACCCGCACACCACCCTCACACTACACCCGCATCCATACCACCCCACACCAAAACTCACATCCACACGACCTCCACACCCACCCTCACCTCGACACCACCTCCACACCCACCCTCACCTCCACACCACCTCCACACCCACCCTCTCCCCCCACACCACCTCCACACCCACCCTCACCTCCACACGACCTCCACACCCACCCTCACCTCGACACCACCTCCACACCCACCCTCAACCCCCACACCACCTCCACACCCACCCTCACCTCCACACCACCTCCACACACGCGCTCACCCCCCACACCCACCCTCACCTCCCACACCACCTACACACCCACCCTCACCCCCCACACCACCTCCACACCCACCCTCACCTCCCACATCACCTCCACACCCACCCTCACCTCCCACACCACCTCCACACCCACCCTCACCCCCCACACCACCTCCACACCCACCCTCACCTCCACACCACCTCCACACCCACCCTCACCTCGACACCACCTCCACACCCACCCTCACCCCCCACACCACCTCCACACCCACCCTCACCCCCCACACCCACCCTCAGCCCCCACACCACCTCCACACCCACCCTCACCCCCACACCCACCCTCAGCCCCCACACCCCCTCCACACCCACACTCACCCCCCACACCACCTCCACACCCACCCTCACCCGCCACAACACCTCCACACCCACCCTCACCTCAACACCACCTCCACACCCACCCTCACCCCCCACACCACCTCCACACCCACCCTCACCTCGACACCACCTCCACACCCACTCTCAGCCCCCACACCACCTCCACACCCAGCCTCACCCCCCACACCACCTCCACACCCACCCTCACCTCGACACCACCTCCATACCCACCCTCACCCCCCACACCACCTCCACACCCACCCTCTCCCCCCACACCACCTCCACACCCACCCTCAACCCTCACACCCACCCTCACCCCCCACACCCCCTCCACACCCACCCTCACCCCCCACACCCACACTCACCTCGACGCCACCTCCACACCCACCCTCACCCCCCACACCACCTCCACACCCCCCCTCACCCCCCACACCCACCCTCAGCCCCCACACCCCCTCCACACCCACCCTCACCCCCCACACCACCTCCACACCCAGCCTCACCCCCCACACCCACCCTCAGCCCCCACACCACCTCCACACCCAGCCTCACCCCCCACACCCACCCTCACCCCCCAAACCCACCCTCACCCCCACACCCACCCTCACCCCCACACCTCCTCCACACCCACCCTCACCCCCCACACTACCTCCACACACACCCTCACCTCGACACCACCTCCACACCCACCCTCACCCCCACACCACCTCCACACCCACCCTCACCCCCCACACCACCTCCACACCCACCCTCACCCCCCACACCCACCCTCACCCCCCACACCACCTCCACACGCACCCACACCCCCTCCACACCCACCCTCACCCCCACACCCCCTCCACACCCACCCTCACCTCGACACCACCTCCACACCCACCCACACCCCCCAGACCCCCTCCACACCCACCCTCACCCCCACACCCCCTCCACACCCACCCTCACCCCCCACACCACCTCCACACCCACCCTCACCCCCACACCACCTCCACACCCACCCTCACCCCCCACACCACCTCCACACCCACCCTCACCCCCCACCCACACCTCCCACCCTCACCCTCCACACCCACCCTCACCTCCCACACCACCACCACACCCACCCTCACCTCCCACACCACCTCCACACCCACCCTCACCTCCCACACCACCTCCAAACCCACCCTCACCTCCCACACCCACCCTCACCCCCCACACCACCTCCACACGCACCTCGACACCACCTCCACACCCACCCTCACCCCCCACACCACCTCCACACCCACACTCACCTCCACACCACCTCCACCCTCACCCCCCACACCACCTCCACACCCACCCTCACCCCCCACCCACACCTCCCACCCTCACCCTCCACACCCACCCTCACCTCCCACACCACCTCCACAACCCCCTGACCCCCCACACCCACCCTCAGCCCCCACACCACCTCCACACCCCCTCACCCCCCTACACCACCTCCACACCCACCCTCACCCCCCCACACCCCCTCCACACCCACCCTCACCCCCCCACACCACCTCCACACCCCCTCACCCCCCTACACCACCTCCACACCCACCCTCACCCCCCCCACACTCCCTCCACACCCACCCTCACCCCCCACACCACCTCCACACCCACCCTCACCCCCACACCCCCTGCACACCCACCCTCACCTCGACACCACCTCCACACCCACCCTCACCCCCATACCACCTCCACACCCACCCTCACCCCCACACCACCTCACCACCACCCCCACTCCACCCTGGCCAGCTATCTAATCATACGTCTTGTCTTGTATTTTGCAGGAGTTGCTGATGATGGAGCAGGCCCTTCTGGTGACCCCTGCCCACAGCCAAAGCCACAGCCCCAGGTGCCGAGCCACGACGGGCCACCGACGTGGACACGGGCCTAGGCCTGAGATCCAGGACATCCCGGACCTTGAGTCTGAGGATGAAACTGACTTCCCGCCACAGTTGTCTCCCACACTCTCCACCATCACAGAGACACGCAACTCGGCTGGACAATAATTAAGAGGCTCCTGGGACACTGTCTGATGTGCACTGTACATCGGTACAACAAGTGGAGGTAGGACTCCACTAGAACTCTGGAGGGACCGGATTGTCAGAGGACTGGCCGGCCCCAGGGCCTGGTTGCTGTCCAGATGGGCTTTGGGCTTCTGGAATGGACAGTCCCATCAATTGTGGAGATGCAGTCGCAGAGACAGGGACTATATGAGGGGTTGTCAGTGAGCATCCGGCACCTGCAGGTTCAGGAGGAGGAATCCAACCACCTGGAGGAGCTGGTGCTGGCCATGCATGCCACCTAGGCCAACATCGCACGGGTGGCGTCCACAGTGGAGGCCGTTGTTACGAGGTTTTTGGCTATAGATCAGCATGTCCAAGACCTGGGCACTCTGTGCAAGTACTGGCTGAGGCCCAATCCAGGCCTGCCCTATCACAGGCAGCCATGTGCCTGAGTCACGTGGACTTTGCAGTGGCGCTCCTGAGTGTGGCCCAGTCACAGCGGGCCATGGCTGAGAGCCCAGGTGCTGGCCAACATGACGCAGACCCAGAGAGAGATGGTGCAGCCATTGGCTAATGTGGCACAGACCCAGAAGGTGGTGGCACAGTCGCAGTGTGATGTGGCGCAGTCCCAGAAGGAGATGATCTACTCCCTGTGGTCCATGGCCTTGAGCCCTGCAGACCCTGGTCAAGATGTCAGCGGGCTTCCAGAACAGGCAGCGCCAGGTGGCAGGGGAGCCTCAGGAGATAGCTCTGCTCGCACCCCTGTCTCATGGAGTAGCCTGGAGGGGGGGGCATTGGGTACCCCAGGAGAGGATGTAGGAGATAGGGCCCATGCCGTTGGATCACACAGAGAAGGTGGCGGAACACAGCAGCACCTCGGACTCCCCCCCCCCCCCCCCCCCCCCCCCCACTCCTGTCCCTGGTGAATCTGCTGGGCAGCAAGCAGAACAGGGTGGCACCATGCCACTTGGGACACCAGAGCAGCAATCAGGCCCATCCAGGCCCAATCACCCCAGAAGATGCCCGCCAAATTGGACGTAGGTCACAGCAGGTCACTTTCACTCCTGATGTACTTTCTGGGGATCCCTCTGGATGTAATGTTTGGGCCACTAAGGGTGAGCGTGGGATGCGGTGTCTGTGCCCTTGGCCAGTCCTCCCTCCCCAGTCGGTGAACCTGGAGGCCATCAGAGTGTCCTGTGCCTGTCTGGGCCCCATGCACTGTCCATCCTCGTACTTCCCCATCTTCCTCGTTGGACGAGGACTAGGATTCATCCTCCTCCTCCAGCACATCACCCCTCTGCTGTGCGATGTTGTGGAGGACGCAGCAGGCCGCACAATGCAGGTGACCTTCCCAGCGTCATACTGGAGTGCCGCTCCAGAGCAGTCCAGGCATCTTCAGGATGCCGAAGCACCACTCGATTGTGCGCCTGGTCGCTGCATGGGCGTTGTTGTAGCAGGTCTCCGCGTCAGTCTGTGGCCTCCAGATAGGCATCATCAGGCATCATCACGATGGAGCACGAGGAGACAAATGGGATGTCGGGAACGACGACTGCCCGAGTGGGGACTCAAGGAAGTGGAGGGCACGAGCTCGAGGCTGGCCGAAAAAGGGTGATGGCAAGTCGGCCGGGAGGGGGGGGGGGGACGTGGAATTTATGGGGCAGGTGTCAAGTAATATCCCAGACTTAGAGTCACATAACCTGATCATGGGAGGGGACTTCAACACAGTCATTGATCCGGAATTGAACCGGTCAATATCCAGGACAGGGAGGTGGCCGGCTGTGGCAAAGGAATTGAAGGGTTTTATGGAACAGATGGGGGGGGAGGACCCATGGAGGTTTGCACGGCCGAGGACGAAGGAGTTTTCCTTTTTTTCACATGTCCACAAGGTATACTCTCGCATTGACTTTTTTGTTCTGAGCAGGGCATTAATACTGGAGGTGGTGGACATTGAGTACCCAGCAATCGCAGTGTTGGATCAAGTCCCGTACTGGGTGGATGTACGGGTTAGTGTGGAGAGAGGGCAACGCCCGCTGCGGAGACTGGATGTGGGGTTGTGAGTGGACGAAGCAATCTGTGGGCGGGTTAACAAGTCTATCCTGAACTACCTGGAAACAAACGATATGGGGGAGGTCACTGCAGTGACGGTCTGGGAAGCTTTGAAGGCAGTGGTCAGAGGGGAGTTAATCTTGATACGGGCCCACAGAGAAAAGGCGGAATGGGCCGAGAATGATAGGTTAGTTGAGGAGATACTCCAGGAGGACAGGAGATACTCGGAGGCCCCGGATGTGGGGCTACTGAGGGAGCGGCGGAGGTTACAGGTGGAGTTTGGGCTGTTGACCACAGGGAAAGCGGTGGAACAGTTGAGGAATGATGTGGAGATGCCGGCGTTGGACTGGGGTAAGCACAGTAAGAAGTCTTACAACACCAGGTTAAAGTCCAACAGGTTTGTTTCAAACACGAGCTTTCGGAGCGCAGCTCCTTCCTCAGGTGAATGGAGAGGTATGTTCCAGAAACATTTATATAGACAAAGTCAGAGATGCTGGACAATGCTTGGAATGCGAGCATTTGCGGGTAATCAAATCTTTACAGATCCAGAGAGAGGGGTAACCCCAGGTTAAAGAGGTGTGAATTGTCTCAAGCCAGGACAGTTGGTAGGATTTTGCAAGTCGGGCCAGATGGTGGGGGATGAATGTAATGCGACATGAATCCAAGATCCCTGTTGAGGCCGCACTCATGCGTGCGGAACTTAGCTATAAGTTTTTGCTCGGCAATTCTGCGTTGTCGCGCGTCCTGAAGGCCGCCTTGGAGAACGCTTACCCGGAGATCAGAGGCTGAATGCCCTTGACTGCTGAAGTGTTCCCCGACTGGAAGGGAACATTCCTGCCTGGTGATTGTCGCACGATGCCCGTTCATTCATTGTCGCAGTGTCTGCATGGTCTCGCCAATGTACCACGCTTCGGGACATCCTTTCCTGCAGCTTATGAGGTAGACTACATTGGTCAAGTCGCACGAGTGTGTGCCGCGTACCTGGTGGGTGGTGTTTCCACATGTGATGGTGGTATCCATGTCGATGATCTGCAAGACATGCAAGACTTCTTACAGTTGAGGAAGGCAAGGGGGGGAGGGGGGGGGGGGGGCGATCAATGAGTATGGGAAAAAGGCAAGCAGAATGCTTCTTGCACCAGCTCAGGAAAAGAGAGGCGGTGAGAGAGATAGATAAAGTAAAGAGTAGAGACAGTAATACTGTCCTGGACCCAGCGAGGGTGATCAAGGTGTTTAAGGACTTTTATAGTAAATTATATGAGTCGGAACCCCCGGCTGGAGTGGAGGGGATGAGGCAGTTTCTGGATCAGTTGAGGTTCCCGAGGGTGGAGGAGGACCTGGTGGAGGGGCTGGAAACCCCAATTGAGATTGAGGGAATAATCAAGGGGCTGGAGGGCATGCAGTCGGGCAAGGCCCCGGGTTACCCGGTGGAATTCTACAAGAGGTTTTCAGAGATATTGAGCCCACTGCTGGTGAGGACATTTAACGAAGCAAGAGAGAAGGGAGTCCTCCCTCCAACAATGTCACAGGCCTCGATTTCATTGATCCTGAAACGGGAGAAGGAGCAATGTGGGTCATACAGGCCGATTTCTCTCCTGAATGTGGATGCCAAATTGCTGGCTAAGATATTGGCCACAAGGATAGAGGACTGTGTCCCGGGGGTGATAGGGGAAGACCAAACGGGATTTGTTATGGGCAGGCAACTCAAGGTTCGAAGGCTGCTCAATGTTATTATGATGCTCTCAGAAGGAGAGGAGGTGGAGGTGGTGGTAGCGATGATGCGGAGAAGGCTTTTGTTCGAGTGGAGTGGAATTACCTGTGGGAGGTGCTGGGAAGGTTTGGGTTTGGTGAGGGCTTCATTGACTGGGTGCAGTTGCTCTATCAGGCACCAGAAGCGAGTGTGAGTACAAACTGGCTGAGGTTGGGGTATTTTAAACTACACCGAGGGAAGAGTGCCCCCTCTCCCCATTACTGTTTGCTCTGGCCATAGAGCCATTGGCCATGGCGTTAAGAGCCTCTAGAAACTGGAAAGGGCTGATTCGGGGGGGTGGAGCATCGGGTCTTGCTCTATCTAGATGACCTGCTTTTGTACAGTTTGGACCCGCTGGAGGGGATGGGGGAAGTAATGCCAATAAAGTAAAATGTCAGCAGATGCAGTAACCCCGGGGGGGTATTGTTGTTGTGTGGTTGAGGTGCGTGAAGATTGGGCTGGGGTGGGGGGGGGGGGGGGGGATGTTTATTTTACCATGTTGATGTCATTGTTTAAGTTACTGCTATACAAATTTTCAAATACCTCCATAAAATATTTTTTAAAAAATAATCAAAAGCACAACCATAGCTGGGTTAAGATCAATGTTTACCAAGTGAGAATTAATACAAAATGACTTTTAAATATTCACTATAGATTTTAAACTCAACAGCAAAGCAGAAATAAAGAGCAAAAATACAAAGTTGCAAAGTTTAGTGGTTGTAGGCCTCAGGATTACACTTTGAATATTAGTACTAATGTTAGATTTATTATATTTGTCATCTTCACATCAATAATTCAGCTAGTGGTCTAGTTCAATGCAATTATAGAAAGGAGTGCAGCTTGTGAGTCAGGATATCTGACTTTGTTAATTGGTTGTTTGAAAACGCTAATAAAATATTTTGTCTCGTCATTAGAACACTGCTCATAAAGGGGTCCTAAAATGTGACCTATTGCATTGCAGTTTACAAATTCTGGCAGTTATTGGAATGTAAATTATCCAAAGTCAGTTCTTCTGGTAAACCACAAAATGGAAAATCAATTCTCAATGAATAAACTGGAACACTAGTGGTTATAGATGATAGTATGTGTGGTTTGAACTCTTAACCTGTCACTTATAGTGTTTCTTTAATGATTTTATAATTAAGAGATCCAGACCCTGCAAATATTGATTTATTTTCTAAAATGCACGATTGGATACAAACCCTATTTGTGAGGTAGATCACCTAGGCAGCACGGTGACACAGTGATTAGCACTGCTGCCTCACAGCATCAGGGCCCGGGGTTCAATTCTGACCTTGGGTGACTGTCTGTGTGGAGTTTGCACTTTCTCCCTGTGTCTATGTGCTCCGGGTGTTCTGGTTTCCTACCATAGGCCAAAGATGTGCAGGTTAGGTGGATTGGCGATGATCAATGTGCAATGTTACTGGGATAGGGCAGAGGAGTGGGTCTAGGTGGTAAAATTGCTTTTTCAGAGGGTCGGTGTAGACTCGGTGGGATGAATTGCCTCCTTCTGCATTGTTGGGATTCTATGGAAAGCTCCAAAGATGTGCGTGTTAGGTGGATTGGCCATGATAAATTACCCCTTAGTGTCTAGGGATGTGCAGGTTAGGTTATGGATTATGGGACAAGGGCGAGTGAACAAGAGTAGAGTGCTCATTCGAAGGGTCGGTGCAGAGTCAATAGGCCGAATGGTCTCCTTCTGGCACTGCAGGGATTCTATGAAATAGAACTCAGTGTCTACAAGTGACGCAGAGTATATAATGTAATTAAATACATTTTATAACCCATGAAATTAACACGCTAGACATATCATTCATCTCATTGCTTTTGTTTGGGAACTTGCTCTGTGCAAATCAGCTGCTGTGTTTGCCTACAAAATAACAGGGATTATCTGTCAAAAGTAATTAATTGGCTGTGAAGGATTTGAGCATCCTGAGGATGCTAAGGATGCAATATATATAAATGAATGTTTTTTTTCTCTATTAGAGGATGTTGTGGTGATATGCCTATGGGCTATATCATTGTTGGATGGTGTGCAACCTCCAACCATCAGATGGCGGTGCAGGCACACCATGCGGTCTCTAGATGAAAGTCATGTGACCTGTGACTTCGATAAAAGGGGAGACACATCCGGCCATCTTCAGAAGATTGAGCGGGTAATAAGACACACATGTGAATGGTCAGTGCTAGGTGCAAGTTCCAGAGGGGTAGTTAGCAGACTCCATGATAATGTGCTCTGTATCAGATTGCTATCTTACCACATGAGGCTCAATAAAAGATTCTGGTTTGGACAAGTCGCAGTGTTTGGTGGATTCCTTCGTGAAATACAAAGGGCCAAACACAACAGTGTGAAGAGAGTGGTGGCATATTCAATATCCTTGATGACTCTGCTTTTCCAACTAAAGTCATATTTATGTGGAGAGAAATTAATGTCTCACTGCGAGCTTTTGTTTAATCTCTGCAATAGTTCAGTTTTCCTCTATTTAAATGTTACTTTTATTTTCACAGTATCATTTATGCCAAAAGAACTTGCAATTATATAACACCTTTTACAACCTCAGAACATCCCTAGATGCTTTACAGCCAATGGTGCACTTTTGAAGGGTAGCCATTGTTGTAACCAGCAGCAAATCCGTGCAAAGTGATCCCCGCAAAACAATAATGTCACACTGATTGATGATCAGCTTTGTTTTAGTGATGTTGGTTAACGGATATATATTGACCAGGATTCCAGAGAGAAATTTCTACTCTACTGTATTCCAGAAAGCAAGTTGGTGAAGGATAGAACTGGAGCCAATCTTTATACGCTTATTTATTTACAGAATTACACATTACAAGCATACAACTCTTAACACAGCCATAGTTGTGGTCTGTGTCTATTTATGTTTCTTTTGACCCAGCCAGTAGATGCCAATGAAGAGGAACTAAGTAATAGTAATATTTATTAGTGTGACAAATAGGCTTACATTAACGCTGCAATGAAGTTATTGTGAAAATCCCCTAGACTCCACATTCCAGCGCTTGTTCGGGTACACTGAGGGAGAATTCAGAATGTCCAATTCACCTAACAGCACGTCTTTCGGGACTTGTGGGAGGAAACTGGTACACCCGGAGGAAACCAACGCAGACACGAGGAGAACGTGCAGACTCTGCACAGACAGTGACCCAAGCCAGGAATCGAACTGGAGCTGTGAAGCAACAATGCTAACCACTGTGCTACCGTGCCGCCTACTAAATAATGCACAGTAACAAAAAAAGGACAAATACTTTCAAGGAAACTTATCTCATCAGATTTAAGTGACATTACCAGGTGTGATGGTGTACTCTCATATCCTCTGTGCACATGAGTCAGGGAAGATCTGAAACATACCAAACATACCTGCAGCCACTGCATGCTTCCTCTCCATTAACCCGCTGGTACGAACATGGCCGTAGAAGAGAGGCAGGCAATAGGGTTGAGCGACCACCCCCACTCCCCCTCCCCCTCTAATGCTTGCTGCCTAGACCCATTAAAGGTCACCTTGTCCATACCCAGAAGCAATCTCTCATGGAGCGATTGCTACAGTTGACCTCCACGTCCACAGGCTACTAAGGAGAAAATATCATTGTGATTTCCAGGCCCGATGGCTATCGAGTGATGCAGTAGTAGTGGCCAGAACAGGCTCCTGGAACCTAAGATATAAATCCACCTAGAAAAACTATCCTGGTTTGAATCCCAGCCCTGGGTCACTGTCCGTGTGGAGTTTCGCATTCTCCCCATGTCTGCGTTTTCACATTCACCCCCACAATCCAAAGATGTGCAGGGTAGGTGGATTAGCCACGCTAAATTGGAAACAAAAATATTGGGTACTCTAAATTTATTTTTAAAAATAAAACTATCCTGAAGGGTAATTGGGTAAACTTTACAACACTCAAGATGTCACGCCCAGACTAATATTGCAGAATCTGCAGAAAGCATTCTGCACATTCTCCCCATGTCTGCGTGGGTTTCACCCATACAACCCAAAACTGTGCAGGGTAGGTGGATTGGCCACGCTAAATTGCCCCTTAATTGGAAAAAATAATTGGATACTCTAAATTTATGAAAAAAAAGAAAGCATTCTGCAGCATAAATGGATTAAATGGAAAGCTGCTGAAAAGTCAATAAAATCTCATGTTAAATATTGCTGTCAAGTAAATTATTCTCTTAAAGAAAATAAAGTATCTCAATATAAACACAAACCCTTGTATTAAAAGGTTCATTTACTCGTGTTCTGACACCTCCCATTGTGTTTAGAACACAAAATGCTCCACAAGGATTTATAATCAGTTCTTCAATGGCAGTACAGTAGTGCTGGACGGCTAACCTTTGAGCCACAATTGAGAGCGTCACTTGCAACAGGTCTCCAAGTATTATTTTTAACATTTTCATTGATTGGACTTTGTAATGCTAATTGTGACTGTACAGAATGACTCTCAGCGCACTTGCACTTCATGCCAAAATGACCAGTATTCGAGTAAAACCACAGATGTAATATTCTTTCGCAGAATTATAGAATCCCGACAATGGAGAATGAGCCCATTCGGCCCTTCGAATTGACATCGACCGTTCAAATTAGCACTCTACCCATGCCCATTCCCCCTATCCCGGTAACCCCATAATCTAACCTGCCCACCTTTACTGCCAGTTCGTTCTTTACCATATTTAAGAATTCTTTTTTTGTTGTGAATTTTTATGCTTATGCAATTAATGAATACCAGTGTCGTTCAGATATCAAGTGTCAACATCAACCCAAGTCAGGTATGACGTAAATCTCCTTCTATTGCACGCTTTGATGGTATACCATATGGGTCTACTTCTCATTTTAGTTCTCTACTCCTCTTCCATGAAAGGGGAAAAAACAAGATTTTATAATTCAAGAAAATCACTGCAGTAATATCTCGTTCAGCGGCACATTGTGTTACGGTATTCTAAACACTGATGGAGTTTAAATTGGTTAAATTCTCAACATGGGTGAGTAAATATGAATATTCTTGGCCCTGCTGTTAACAAGCATTGTTTTATTATCATCCTTCGAGGTGGTTGGAGGTTTCATACACTTAAAGAATGCACAATGTCATTACAGCTGATTCTGCGCTTCTAATTCATTTTCTGACTCAAATGACAATTTATGAAAAGTTTCAGGAAATATTTCTGGGGCAGCACAGTGGCACGGTGGCTAGCACTTCATCCTCACAGTGTCAGGGACCCAGGTTTGATTCCAGCCTTGGTTGACTGTGCGGAGTCTGCACGTTCTCCCCGTGTCTGCGAGCGTTTCGTCTGGGTGCTCTGGTTTCCTCCCACAGTTCAAAGATGCGCGGGTTAGGTGGATTGGCAAGACTTCATTGTCTGAAGAATTGCAAATGGAAGTAAACAATTTGTGATCATCAGCAAACATTTCCATTTCTAACTTTATGATCAAAGAAGGCCATTGATTGAAGCAGCTGAAGATAGATGAGCCATGTCCTGGGGCTGAGATGTTTGGTAACTTACAACCACAACCATATTCCTTTGTACTATGACACCAACCCTTGTTCTTCTTGGTGTTAGAGATCACAAGTTTGGAAGGTGCTGCAGAAGGAGACTTGACAAGTTGACTTGTGCATTATGTAGGTGATATACATTGTAGCCATGTCAAGGGGAGATCTGAATTCAGTAAAAAAGCTGGAATTAAAAGCCTAATGATGACCATGAAACCATTGTCAATTTTTGTAAAAGCCGGGCAGCACGGTGGCGCAGTGGGTTAGCCCTGCTGCCTCCAGGTTCCCAGGTTCGATCCCGGCTCTGGGTCACTGTCTGTGTGGAGTTTGCACATTCTCCCCGTGTTTGCGTGGGTTTTGCCCCCACAACCCAAAAGATGTGCAGGGTGGGTGGATTGAACACAGTAAATTGCCCCTTAATTGGAAAAAAATGAATTGGGTACTCTAAATTTATAGAGAAAAAAAATTACATATGCAGGCGGTCAGTTCTCATAGCTTTTTAGCCATGATCTTGATGCTGTTCTCAACTCATCTCTCTTTTCCTTGGCAGAGAACAATTTGAAGCAGGGACCCATGCTGTTTAACCAACTTGCATCAGCAGGATCACAAACAATAGTCTCCTAACTGCTGAACAAGAACAAAGGGGTGGCATGTGACACAGTGGATAGCACTGGGACTGTGGCGCTGAGGACCTGTGTTCAAATCCCAGCCCTGGGTCACTGTCCGTGTGGAGTTTGCACATTCTCCATGTGTCTGCGTGGGTTTCACCCCCCACAACCCAAAGATGTGCAGGTTAGGTGGATTGGCCATGCTAAATTGCCCCTTAATTGAAAGAAAAAAGAATTGGGTACTCTAAATTTGTTTTTAAAAAATAACAAGGAACAATACAGCACAAGAACAGACCCCTCGGCCCTCCAAGCCTGTGCTGATCACGTGTCCTATCTAGACAACTGCCTGTATCCCTCTATACCCCTTCTGTTCATGTATCTATCAGGATAAGTCTTAAAAGTGGCTAATGTATCTGCCTCAACCACCTCACTTGGCTGTGCATTCCAGGCCACCACACCCTCTGTGTAAAAAAACTTCCTACGCACATCTCCACTGAACCTATCCCCCCCCATCACCTTGAACTTGTGCCCCCTTGTAATTTTAAATTCTGCCTTGGGAAAAAGCCTCCAACTGTTCACGCTATCTGTACCCCTCATAATTTTATAAACTTCTATCAGGTCGCCCCTCAGCCTCCGTCTTTCCAGGGAGAACAATCCCAGTTTATTCAATCTCTCCTCATACCTAATACCCTCCATACCAGGCAACATCCTGGTAATCCTTTTCTTTACTCTCTCCAAAGCCTCCACGTCCTTCAGGTAGTGTGGTGACCAGAATTAGACACAGTATTCCAAATGTGACCTAACCAACGTTCTATATAATTTGCAAACTTTTATACTCGATGCCCCGTCCAATGAAGGCAAGCATGCCATATGCTTTCTTTACCACCATTTCCACCTGTGCTGCCACTTTTAAGGATCTGTGGACCTGCGCACCCAGATCACTTTGTGTCTCTATGCTCCTGATGGTTCCACCATTTATTTTATAGCTCCCACCTTAATTGGATCTACCAAAATGCATCAGAATTAGAAAATATTTTATTGAGGCATTTATAATTTTAACAATTTTCAACATCAAATGTCAACAAAAACAAAAACGCAACAAAATAACCAACAACTCTTCCCCCCCCCCCCCCCCCCCCAGCACAAACCCCAGCTATCATGGCTTACACAAGCAGTGCCACCTTCCCCAGCCAACCATCCGTTGGTTCTCCTGTCCTTACTCATCTCTCCCATGCCTCCACTTCACCGCACACCCCCCACCCGCTGACAGCTTACTTTTTCTCAAAGAAGTTGATGAACAGCTGCCACCTCTGAGCAAACCCCTGCAACGATCCCCTCAAGGCGAATTTAATCTTCTCAAGGCTGAGAAACCCCGCCATGTCGCTAACCCATACCCCCCTCGGGGGTTCCAAGTCCAACCATCCTTATAAGATCCGTCTCCTGGGAAAGTCCAGGAGATCGGACTCTCTCACCCCCCTGGGCTCCCGGGTCTTCCCGCACACCAAAGATCACCACCTCTGGACTCAGCACCACCCTCATTTATAATACCTCTGACATGACATCAGCAAACCCCTGCCAGAAACCCCTCAGCCTCGGACACGCCCAAAACATATGGACATGGTTTGCAGGACCCCCCCCCCCCCCCCCCCCCCCCCCCCCGCACAGCGCCCACATCTATCCTCCACCTCTTCAAAGAACCTACTCATCCAGGCCACAGTCATGTCTGCCCTGTGGGCCACCTTAAACTGTATTAGGCTGAGCCTGGCGCACAACGAGGATGCATTAACTCTCCTCAGGGCCTCCTCCCATAACCCAGCCTCCAACTCCCCACCCAGCTCTTCTTCCCACTTTCTCTTCACCTCTCCTATTGGGGCTCCCTCACACTCCATCAGCTCCTTATAGATCTCTGAGACCTTCCCCTCTCCTACTCCTGTTCACGACACCACCTTATCCTGTAGCCCCTGGGGCAGCAGGTGCTGGAAGGTCGAAACCTGCCTCCGCACAATATCCCGTCCTGCAGATACCAGAACACATTCCCCTCTGGCAACTCAAACCCCTCCTCCAACTCCTCCAGACTCGGGAAACTCTCATCAGTAAAGAGATCTCTAATTTTATGCCCAATTTTGCAGCCTATCTATATCCTGTTGTATTCTCTGACAATCTTCATCATTATCTGCAACTCCTGCAATCTTAGTATCATCCGCAAACTTGCTAATCAAATCCGCTACGTTTTCTTCTATGTCATTTTTATATATTGCAAACAGCAGAGGTCCCATCACTGATCCCTGCGCAACACCACGAGTTGAAAAACGGTGAGCCCTTCTTGTCTAATTGATTTTAGAATTACTCCAACTCAGAAAGTCTATATTTTTTATTGGAGGGAAATAATATTTGAGTTTAGATGTTAGACATGGAATGCGGGTGTTCGGGTGCTGCGCTGGGAGGGAAAGGGGCGCACGAGATGGCTCCTGCTGGAAACCTGACCTTTCTACCTTTTATCCTGGTGCCTTGGGTCTTCAGCTTGCTGTAAATTAACTATATAGAGTTCCCTCATCTCTGCGAAGCCCAAGGGAGGTAAAGCTGGAAAGGAATCGGCCTGAATGTGGGCGGCATGCCCACAGATCAACTAGAATGTCAACAGCAGATTCTTTTCCAGCCATTCCACAAATGGCTGAAACACTCAGCAGAATTTTTGAGGTTGAGCTTGCGAAATATCGACAGTGCTTGACTTCAGATCTTTAAAAAACAATTTGGGGCATTTGTATTTAAAAAGAGCTTTGCAGACAAAGCACAATACATGAACAATGGTAATAGAAGTGAACACAATAAAAACAACAAAACATGAGCCCCACGCTGTCACCACGTCCATGACCGAGGTCCTAGTACTGGTTTACATTATTTGCAAGTGTTCATACAGTATTTTGAAGGGTTCTCCTTGGGGCTCCTACCGCTTAGTGGTACAAGTTGCACCCAGTTTTGCCCATATATTTACATAGTTTGCTGGGATCCTTCCCCTTGCTTGCCAACTGTCTTCATTTCGTTGGTGGGGGAGAGGTCCTGTTGCCCCCGAGAGTTTTCGAGGGAGGGTGGGTTGGTCCATTTTCCCAGTTTAGCCCATGTGGGAGGAGTTTGTGTTCCTTCCTGTGCGTGTCCCCCTGCCCGTTCCTTCTCCACTATTTGAGAGCTCATTTCCATCCATGCACCCCCCTCCCCAAGCTCTCCTCTTTCTACTCCCCATCCTACTCCCCTTCTCTTCCTACCCTCCTTCCCACCCCACTTCTCTAACTGTACCCTCCCAGTTAGCTGCTGGTTGCAGTAGATCTGTGAAGAGGATTGTGAACTTTTTCCATGCGCCGTGGAATCTCTCCTCGAACCCTCTTATTGCAAATTTTATTTTTTCTAGCCTCAGGTACTCGGCCAGATCAGAGATCCACTCCAAGGCTCTTGGTGGCGCTGCCGACTTCCAATCTAGCAATTAGATTGCCACCTGGCAATTAGTGAGATGAAGACCAGGGTGATCCGCCCCTTCCCTGTTCAGAGCTCTGGGTCCTCCGACACCCCGAAGACCGCCACAGATGGGCACGGTTCTAGCTCGATCCCGACAACCCTAGGCATAACCTTGTAAAAAGCCATCCAGAACTCCCTGAGTCTGGGGCAGGACCAGAACATGTGGGTGTGCTTGACCGGGCCCCCCTGACATCGCTCACACTTATCCTCCACCTCTGGGAAGAACCCGCTCAGGCGTGTCTTGGTGAGCTGCGCTCTGTGCACCACCTTGAGCTACATCAGGTTTAGCTCAGAGCAGGAGGAGGTGAAATTGATCCTGTGCAGCGCCTCGATCCAGAGTCTTCCTCCTACCTCCATGCCCAGCTCCTCCCTCAATTTTCATCTGGTCTTGTCCAGGAGAATCTGATCTTTTCTTTGAGACATTTGCAGATATCACCATACTTGTCGTCTCCTAACCAGTCCATCCTTACCATTGTGTCCAGAAATGTGTGTCCGAGTCTCCGGGGGAATGTTTTCATCTACTTACAGAGAAAGACATGCAGGTGCAGATCCGGAGCTCATTCCCTTTTGGGAGTTGGAGCCTCTCTGTGTCGTCCCCCAGGGTCACCAGTCTATTGTCCGTGTACATGTTCTCTACTGTCAGTGTCCCTCTGTCCTCCCACCACGTCCCAAATGTGGCATCTATCTTCACTGGTGTGAACCTGTTGTTGTCGCAGATGGGGGCCTCTATGGACATCTATCCAAGTTTGAAGTGGTACCTAAACTGGTTCCATGTCCTTGGGGTAGCTACTACCACTGGGCTCCTGGACTATGTGTATGTGGGTTGCCGGGAGTGATGTGGTGGCCAGTGCTCGGAGAGACATCCCTGTGCAGGAAGCCTCCTCCATTCGGATTCAGTCCAGCTCCGGTTTCCTTAGCCATCCCCTCACCCTCCCCATATTTGCTGCCCAGTGGTAGAATAGGAGGCTCGGTAGGGTCAAGCCCCCCCACGTGCTGTCTCCGCTGTAAAATTGTCTTACGTATCTTAGAAACTCTTCCCACCCAGACTAAGGCTGAAGAGGCTTTTTAAAATTCACTAACGGGATGTGGGTGCTGCTTGTTAGGCCAGTATTTATTCCCCATCCCTAGTTGCCCTTCAGAAGGTGGTGGTGAGTTGCCTTCTTGAACCACTGCAGTCCTTAAGGTGTGGGTATACCCACTGTGCTGTTAGGGAGGGAGTTCCACGATGTTGCCCCGGTGACAGTGAAGGAACGGCGGCGATATATTTCCAAGTCAGGGTGGTGAGTGACTTGGAAGGAACCTGCATTTGTAGAGCCTCTTCCAGGTGTAGGCCACCTGGATCTCCAAGTACCTGAACTTGGTTTGGGTCACTTTAAACAGCAGTTCCTTTCACTCTTTCGCAGGTTGAGTTTGTTTTTAAAAATATTTAGAGTACCCAATTCTTTTTTTTTCCAATTAAGGGACAATTTAGTGTGCCAAATTTGTCTACTCTGCTCATGTTTTTGGATTGTGGGGGCGAGGCTCATGCAGACATGGGGAGAATGTGCAAACTCCACACGGACAGTGATCTGGGGCCGGAATCGAATCTGGGTACTCAGCGCTGTTCAGGTTGAGTTTATAACCTGAGTTGGCGCCAAACCCACAAAGGAGTCCAGTTATCTTTCCCATGCTGGCTAAGGGGTTTGACATGTCGATCCACATAGAGCAAGATTCTATCCTCTCTGCCCCTCTCTGAATGCCCGTCCACCCATCCGCTGATCTAAGGACGATAGCGAGTGGTTTGATTGGCAGTGCAAACAGGAGTGGGGATAACGGGCACTCCGGCCTTGTTCCCCTGTCCATTTTGAAGTATTCAAAGCTGGTGAAATTCATCCGTATGCTCACCTTAGGAGCTCTGTACAGGAACTTCACCCACATGGTGAACACTGCTCCGAACTCAAACCGTTCAAGGACCTCCATGAGGTACCTCCATTCTACTTGATCAAAGGTATTCTCAGCATCTAGGGAGACGATCACCTCTGGTGTCCTCTCCCCTGATGGGGTCATTATTACACAATAATAATATTTATTATTGTCACAAGTAGGCTTACTTGTTACTGAGGCCTTTATGGACATTTACTAAGAGCTGTACACCTCCGAGCCCCTGGATCAGGCTCTGGGATGGAACAGTCCCTCAACAGACAGTATATACCGGTGGTGGGTGGGGACAATGAAGTTACTGTGAAAATCCCCTAGTCGCCACACTCCGGTGCCTGTTCAGGTATACTGAGGGAGAATTCAGAATGTCCGATTCACCCAACAAGCATGTATTTCGGGACTTGTGGGAGGAAACCAGAGCACCCGGAAGAAACCCACACAGACACGGGGAGAGCGTGCAGACTCCACACAGATAGTGACCCAAGCCGGAATTGAACCTGAGACCCTGCCCACATCTCTCACACTCATCTGCTACCCCCTGAAAGAACCCACTCATTCTCGCCTGTGTAATATGCACCCTGTGCACCACCTTAAACTGTATCAGGCTCATCCTTGCACAAGAGGAGGTCCCGTGCTTGTTAGGTGAATTGGACATTCTAAATTCTCCCTCTGTACCCGAACAGGTGCAGGAGTGTGGCAACTTGGGGATTTTCACAGTAACTTCATTGTAGTGTTAATTATTTTTGCCCTTTGTTTCCCCTGAATTCCTGTCTTTTCCTTCCATCTCCCTACTTGGAGGTGCACACGGCCTCCTCCTTCACTGCACTCCCATACAAAGTCTGCTCGCTATTGTAGTATCTCTCTTACTAGCTGGGTTCCCCTATTTAACCCCCCCCCCCCCCCCCACCATCTGCTGATTCCCCCCTCACTCCCACTTTCTTTGCGCTTTGCCTGTGTTCGTCTCTGCTCCCCTTGTCTTTTTGCAGCCCGCCGCATTCTGGCCATTGCGCTGTATCCCTGTTTGCTCAGTCCTTTCTTCTGAACAAACTTGTTGGCTTCCACCAGGACATCAGCTGGTATGTAACCCATAGCTTGGCAGAGTAGAGTATGCTAAATCGCACCCCACTTTTGTACAGGGCAGATTTGGTACTATTGAATTTTGCCCAATGCTTGGCCAGACCAATGTCTTTGTGCGAGTTCAGAACCACAATTTGGGCTCGGTTTAATTTGATCTGTGGTTCATTTTGTGGACACTTTTCATGTCTGTTGGGTGTATTCTTGATGACCGTAGCTATACAGAAGGGATTTCTACTGTTCTCTCGTTACCATAGCCTAGGTTTTTACCATTTGGCACGACTTTCAGTTGCCCTTGTGTAAGTTAATAAGATTTTACTCCCCAGTTGGGAGTTTACGTGCTAACAAGGTGTGTTAGTTAACGGGAGAGATATTAAAGAGTCTTCTACAGCTCGTAATACTTTTTTAAATGAGCCCAGAATTAGTGTCGAGTTGTGTTCTGTTAGTTGCAGGTTTTAGGTTAAGTTATTGTTTGCCACCGTTCCATTTGCTTTTGGGTGTGATTATGCTTGACTGCGATGGTGGTATTTTTTGTTAAAAATAATCTTTATTAGTGTCACAAATAGGCATCATTAACACTGCAATGAAGTTACTGTGAAAAGCCCCAGTCGCCACACTCTGGCGCCTGTTCGGGTACACAGAGGGAGAATTCAGAACCTAACAGCATGTCTTTCGGGACGTGTGGGAGGAAACCGGAGCACCCGGAGGAAACCCACGCAGACACTGAATGTGCAGACTCCACACAGACAGTGATCCAAGCCAGGAATCGAACCTGGGACCCTGGAACTGTGAAGCAAAGGTGCTAACCACTGTGCTGCCTACACAGGGTTGGGTAAGGTGGGGTGGGTTAGTTTTTGTTTGCTGATAGCGTCTGCTGGTCTTACTTTGTCATGTCACCTGACTTGACTCGGTGGCCATCTTGGGTTGGTGTTCTTGCTTTGTCTCCTAAGTGCCCTTTAACATCCCTCCTTGGCAATGGCTGACTCCAATTTCTGGGGTGGTGGGAGATCTCCAATCCAATTGATTACCTTGAACATTAGGGGTTGGAATGGCCCTGTAAAAAATGATTGGGAACATTTGCTCATCTTAAAAGCCTAAATTCTGATATTTATTTTTGGCATTTTGTACATCCGAATGACAGGGATTTCTCCTTTTTCTCTCATGTTCACCATGGAAACTCTCACATTGATTTTTTTCATTCTGGGTATAGGGCTCTCCTCCCATCGGCAGTGGCGGCTGAGTACTCAGTAATTGTAATCTCCAACCACACTCCACACTTCGTTGATCTGTTGCTGAAATCGGGCTTCACCCAACGTCCACCCTGGAGGTTGGGACTATTTCGTTGGCCAAAAATTTTTTTTCAGAGCGCCTGTCCACCTCTTTGACGACTACATTCAATTAAATAGGTCCGACTTCATCTCCATCTCCCCTTCCACACTGTGGGAGGTTCTGAAGGCCGTCCTCAGGGAAATTATTTCTTACAGCACACGGCCTAAAGATGAAGACATTAGAAGCAAAAGCTGATGGACTCCATTCTAGAAGTAGATCACCGATACTCTGAGATTATAATCTAATCTAATTTTTACTAGTGTCACAAGTAGGCTTACACTCACACTGCAATGAAGTTACTGTGAAAATCCCCTAGTTGCCACATTCTGCCGCCTGTTCGGGTACACAGAGTGATAATTCAGAATGTCCAAATCAGCTAACAAGCATGTTTTTCAGGACTTGTGAGAGGAAACCGGAGCACCTGGAGGAAACCTATGCAGACATGGGGAGAATGTGCAGACTCTGCACAGACAGTGACCCAAGCGGGAATTGAACCTGGGACCCTGGTGCTGTGAAGCACCAGTGCTAACCACTGTGCTACCGTACCACTCCTCTATATGCAAGCAGGCAAATGTTGCTGATCACAAATAAAGCCGTATGTCTATTACAGCGCTCCAGGGGTACATTCTACAAATATGGGGAGACCAGTCGTCTCTTCACAGCGCCTGGTTCGACTCCAGGCTTGGGTCACTGTCTGTGCGTACATTTTAGCACACCAACATCAACATCAATCAGCCTCCTAGGAGTTCCCCTACTCAACCCATGCAGATGTTAAGCTGCTCACTAAGGTCTGTGCTCCCTTTGGAACAAAGCATAATTTCAAATAACCAAGCAGGCTTTAAGTTGTCAGTTATCAGCTAATATATGTCACCATTTGAGTATGATACTTGCTCCCTCTCCTGTATCCGAGCCAGAAGTGATAGTATTGCTAGACACACAGAAAGCATTGACAGTAGAATGAGGACTATTTGTTTGAGATTCTTGGGATGATTTGAATTTGGATAAAAATTTATCTCATGGATCGGTGTGCTATACAATGTGGCAACTGCGACCGTTCACGCAAATATTTTAATCAGACTACTTCCCCTTGAATAGGGGCACTAGGCATGGCCGCCACTCTCCCTGGGCAATAGAGCCTCTCTCTATAGCCTTGAGAGCTTCCAATCAATGAAGGGGTATTAATTGGGATGGGGTGGAATATTGGGTATCTCTTTATGCAGATGACCTACTTTTATACATTACAGGCCCAATTCCCACCACCAATGTCTCCTTCTCTGGCTATAAATTACATCGAGGTGAGAACAAATGTTTTCTAGTCAACCCCCCTGAGAGACAGGCCCATTTAGGCATGTTACCCTTTTACCGCTCTAGTACAGGTTTCTGTGACTTGAGGGTCAGTGTAGCCCACAATTGAACTTCATAAATTGAATTATTCCAGCCTGATCAACAATGTTAGAACGTCCTACAGATATGGAACAACCTTCTGCTATCTTTGGCTGGCAGGATTCAAACAATAAAAATTAACCTACTCCCTAGATTTTAATTTCAATGCCTCCCCATTTTCCTGCCCAACTCCTTTTCATCAAGGTTAATAAATTGATATCCACTTTTATCGGGGTGGGCAAGATTCCCAGAATTCACAGTGTTCTATTCCAGAGGGAAAGGTATTAATGCTGAGCTGCCAACATCCAAAAATCTTACTGTGGATCAGCGATCTCAATTTAAAATGGGTCCAAATGGAGTCTTGCTCTTGCACTACATCGACTCATCCATTCTCTTAGCCATTGTTGCTGCACCATTGCCCTTTTCTCCCAGTAGATTTTCCTCAAACTTGGTGGTGATCTCTTCTCTTAGAATTTGGAAGCAGTTTCAACAACATTTTAAACTCCTGTCCTTGTCTTCATTGGCCCCTATCTGTAACAACCATCTTTTCTTACCTTCAGGGCTGGACTCAACCTTTAACTTGTGGAAATTGAAAATGAAAATCGCTTATTGTCACGAGTAGGCTTCAATGAAGTTACTGTGAAAAGCCCCTAGTCGCCACATTCCGGCACCTGTCCGGGGAGGCTGGTACGGGAATCAAACCGTGCTGCTGGCCTGCTTTAAAAGCCAGCGATTTAGCTCAGTGAGCTAAACTTGAGCACTTTAGTAACCTGTTCTTGGTGGGGAGATTCGCTAGCTTTAGAAAAGTGGTGGATAAATTTCAGCTACCCAACCCAAATCTCTTTCATTACTTTCAAGTTCACGATTTCACCCATATTTCCCTTCCATTCCTCTGGTTCCACCTTCCAGGAGAGGATTCTATCCCTGACTCAGCAGGGCAGGGGACCACCTCAGTCCTATATGAATAACCACATTCTCTTATCCAATCCCTCCCGACTGAATGAGGTGAGGGCTAAATGGGAGAATGAACTAGGCCCAACACTCTCAAACAGGTTTTGGAGAGAGGCCCTACACAGCGTTATTTCCACATCCTCATGGGCCCGCTTGAGCCTAATTCAGTTCCAAGTGCAGCAAAGGGCACACTCATCCAAGGTAAGGATGAGCAGGTTTTCTCTCAAATGTTGAGAACAAATGTGACCACTGTTCACTTGCCCCACAGATCACACGCATATGTTTTGGTCTTGTCCCAGACTCACCAACTTCTGGGCTGTCTGTCTAATATTTTCAGAACAGAATTACAGCCATGCCCGCTGATGGCCATGTTTGGGTTTCAGACTCTCCATCAGTTCACTCTGGAGTAGAGGCGGAGGCCTTTGCTTCATTAAAAAAAAATTAGAGCACCCAATTCATTTTCCAATTAAGGGGCAATTTAGTGTGGCCAACCTACCTACCCTGCACATCTTTGGGTGTGGGGGCGAAACCCACGCAAACACAGGGAGAATGTGCAAACTCCACACAGTGACCCAGAGCCGGGATCAAACCTGGGACCTCGGTGCAGTGAAGCTGCAGTGCTACCCACTGCGCCACCATGCTGTCCCTGGCTTTGCTTCATTGATAGCCCTGGGTGGATACTGCTCTGTTGGAGGTCTCGCGCTCTGCCTTGTGCTTCTGGCTGGTTAGAGAACTTAATGTCCTTATTGCATTTTGAGAAAATTAAATTTACCAACAGGAGTTCTGTCAAGATTCTACCTGAGATGGCAACCGTTTCTCTCCTTTTTCAAAGATCTCAACACCATCATCTGCAAAGGATTCTGAGTATAGAGTATATTTGCTTTTCTCTGTATTTGCAATAATTCTTATTCGGTTCTGTACCTGTTTTGCATTGCTTACAAAACAATGCCGGCCCCAGCTCACTGTCCGTGTGGAGTTTGCACATTCTCCCCCTATCTGCGTGGGCTTCACCCCCACAACGCATAGATGAGCAGGTTAGGTGGATTAGCCATGCTAAATTGATCCCTAAAAGTGTTTAAATAATCACTGATTCCATCTTTACTGTTGTAAATTACTTCCATCCCCATTTATTTGAGGGGCTTAAAACAAAACCTAGCATCTTATCATATCTCTCAAACTTCCATGCAGATTGACTTTCTTTTATGACTTTCTTAACAGTGACTGAACTTACAAAATAAGTCAAACTCTTAAGTTTGGCTTACAAGAACCAAGTGTTCATATTTTTCTGTTACTTAATAATGAGCAATGGTTTATTCCCTTACCTCTGTGATAATTATCCATTGGGAATTTGAAAGCAAGCTGAATTAACTCACTCAATGACTGTCTTCCCCCTTGGATTGATCAATTGACTCAATTACCTTGCTGAGATGGAACAGCATGAAAAAAAAACTCAGATCTACCATTCTATGACACAATTAATTGATATACCAACATGGCATATCAAGGTAATTTGTTGATAGAATGACCCCCCTGGATTGCTAGTTTTTTTTTTCTTTTAAATTTAGAGTACCCAATTATTTTTTCCAATTAAGGGGCAATTTAGCGTGGCCAATCCGCCTACCCTGCACATCTTTGGGTTGTGGGGGTGAAACCCACGCAGGCACAGGGAGAATGTGCAAACGCCACACGGACAGTGACCCAGGGCCGGGATTCGAACCCAGGTCCTCAGCACCGTAGGCAGCAATGCTAACCACTGTGCCACCGTGCTGCCCTTGGATTGCTAGTTTTTAAAAAAATGCATATTTCCTTGTACATTTTGAACAATTTGTGAAATTATCAGGTCACAAATTGAAAAGTTAGTGATGGTCACAAGATATAAACATTGCGTGGCAGGACCAAATCATTCCGTATTTAAATTTAAACACTGATAGTGCTATTAGCATGCAATCTCAAGAGATTAAAGGAACATATTACATCATTATTCAGAGCGCAACTGAAAAATACTGATGTAACAATATTTTCAATTGGTCAACATAGTCTGGCAATACAACAAAAGAAACAGGATAAAAGAGCATTTTTATTAGTTAGCATAGTAACCTCACCATTTGAAGAATTCCACTCCTGTTCCTCAGGTAGACTAATTGAACTGTTTCATATACATACCCAGTGGAATGATAATCTATAATCAATAAAATTACTATCAAGTTTGATTTTCCAAATGTGACATCATGATTTCCTAAACGCTGGTCCAGGGAAGGAGGTATTGAGAAGCCAAGTGCATCTTCAGCTCGATAGTTTCCCAACAACTTGCATGCCTTCTAGCAGTTCATTTGAGGATAGTGTCAGCAAAGTCTTCAAAGAAGCTAACCTGGCCTCTTGGCTGAGGAATGATTAACTTGGATCAAGCAATAAAAATGCAAAGAAGAGGAAAAAGAACCATTTACAAAATCAAACCTCTGTGCATAAATAGTGGCTTACTACACCTATTTTCTTAAGCCCAGTTAAAAGCAGCATAAGCCAGGAGGAATCCACAGAGGTTCCTGTACAATGCTTGTTTTTCACTCCACAAGCGTTGCATGGCAATGATCAGAAATCCACTGAACCAAATCACAGACATAAACCTACATTCTTAACACCCCAGAAAAGACCATGTTAATTTTCCAATGCACAGTGATTTAATTTTAAAATTGAATACTTCCAGTTTTACTGTTGGCTGTTCCAGACATCACATCTGTTGGAGTCAAATTAACAATGCAATTGTGAAAAGTACAGATAAATTACAGCACATTACATTTTAGAGCATAAACCCGTAACCAAGAGGCGCAGCTAGTTTAATCTTATGATGTCTGGTCCCTCAGGTCTTTTCTCACGCAAAAATTTCAGTTCTTAATTTTGCTTTATGCACCAGCCTCACAAAAAAGGTAATTTCGAATGAATGATCTGGTTGCACAATTACTCAAGAACAGCATGTCCCGAGTTTGGGTAGCTGACTTTTAGAATCTTAAATAATCTTAAAATGTCACTGTATTAAATTTGGCAATGTAGATTTTCAAAGAGGACATAATTTATGCAGCAGCTGTTTTAGGCAGAACTTTGCCTATGGTAACCCATATTAATTTCCAGAGATTTACCATTTACATAGGCAAATGAGGGCCACATTTACCAGGCAGCATGCTTAAAAACAGGCCACCTGCTCTGGCCAGCCTCAGCACACTATACTTATCATGAGGGGTGGGGGAGGCATGGTGCAGTCATGCAAGCAATAGTTCAATAGTGTAGACTAGAGGTAGCACAGCAAAACTGTCAACTAACGACAGACAATGCTGAATAAAAACCTTAAAACGTGAATATGTTGTGTGAAGTTTGTTAGAAATTGGATACTTGTGAATGATTTATGAAGATGGAACTCAGTATTATCCATTAGACGCTCAGAAACAGGTAAGTGAAACACAGTTTAATCTTTGGTGTTTACACTGAGTAATCGTAAACGGAGTACTAGACAGACATTAATCAGCACTGAATTTAAATTCCAAAAGGATTCTCACTATTAATTGCCATATTAAAATCATGTGTTTCATGAATGAATGAAATATATTTCTGCCTTGGACACAGTGTTAGCATTAAGTACGCCAAGGTCTCGTATATTGTGGGTTTGGAAACAGCCAAGACGTTGGATCCTTGCAGCTGTAGAAATAGCATATACCCGGTAGTCTAGCTATGGACTATCTCCCAAAATTTACTTTTAACAAATCCTGCTGGGCCTACGCAGATAGCACGCACTGTGAAATTTTCCCTAAACAACATGTTTGTACAGTCAGTTGCTCCTCCATATTCTTATGTGATACTCTTCAAATTCTAACATTTGAACTTGACATATTCCACTTGCAACATATTGGAAGTATTGTGGTGTGTGAGTATGTCTACTTCAAAAGAAATTGTAACTGCCATTTCCCACATCGAATTGAATTGCATCCCAGTTATCCAGGGAATTAGTCAAACTAACAAATGTAAGCATCCTGCCAGCCAAATTTTTGGAAAGTTTCCATAACTGTGGTTGGCCAAGAGTGTTGGCCAGTAGCTTTTAGAACTAAATGTGGTCTGCATATTTAAGCTAGGTTCAATGAACAAACAAATGTATTTCAATTATCCCATTTTACTCCTCTTCCAATTTCACGAAACTGCTATTTCTAAAAGTGAAATGGGAAATAGAACAATTGAGCTTGGACAAGAACTCAAAATTGGGGATAGATCACAAGTACTTTAAATAATTTCACTGCACCCAATCAGAGATTGGTTAAGAACAAGTGTGGTTAAGAACAAATTCACTCAGAAACTGCTTTTGCTTCATGTTTCGTGTCTGTGATCAGGTACCAGATGCAATGACTTTCGGACACTGCAATAGTGTGAGTGGTATTAGGTCTGTCATGCTCCATGAGCTACATGCCCAACTTCCCCATCTCATTATTAGCAGAATTACAAATAAATAACCAGCCTGCTCACAAATGGATAGCAGAGATATGCCCAGTGAGAACTCATTTTAATAGCTTTCTGAGAATTAAAGGGATTTTAAATCGTTGACAGGATTTTGTTTAAAATTTGTGCTCACTGTAGAAATTTAATTTCAAGTGGAGTTTCATTTCAGTGGTGTAAATGGTTCACATTTATGGAGATTCATGCAAATGTCACTGTGAAAGGCCAGAATTAAAAGCAGGTGGCACAGTGGTTAGCACTGCTGCATCACAGCACTGAGGACCCTGTCCGATCCCAGCCCCGGGCCACTGTGCATGTGGAGTTTGCATATTTCCCCATGTCTGCATGGGTCTCACTCCCACAACCCAAAGACGTGCAGGGTAGGTGGATTGGCCACGCTAAATTGCCCCTTAATTGGGGAAAAAAATAATTAAAAGCAGGCTGCGTACTACACCCACCCCAATTTGGAACATTTCCATAGAATCCCAACAGTGCAGAAAGAGGACATTCAGCCTATTGAGTCTGCACCGACCCTCTACTCCCAGCCCTATCCCCGTACCTAACCTGCACATCCTGGACATGAAGGGCAATTTAGTGTGGCCAATCCACCTAGCCTCACATCTTTGGACTATGGGAGGAAACCCGTGCAGACACGGGAAGAAAGTACAAACTCCACACAGACAAGATCGGAATCGAACCCGGTACTCTAGTGCTGTGAGACAGCAGTGCTAACCACTGTGCCACCATGCTGCCCACAATCACATCATGTCCCCAGATAAGAGGGCAATTAAGCAAATCAGCAATTCCTGTCCTATGAAATGGACTCCATCCTCAGTGCACCTGTGAGATCATAGAATTTACAGTGCAGTAGGAGGCCATTCGGCCCATCGAGTCTGCACCAGCTCTTTGAAAGAACCTACCCAAGCACACACCTTCACCCTATCCCCATAACCCAGTAACCCCATCCAACACTAAGGGCAATTTTGGATACTAAGGGCAATTTAACATGACTAATCCACCTAACCTGCACATCTTTGGACTGTGGGAGGAAACCGGAGCACCCGGAGGAAACCCACGCACACACGGGGAGAACGTGCAAACTCCGCACAGTTGAGGGGCTGCTTCTGTGACTTTATTTTGCCACACCCCGAAGCAGGGCATGGTGTATCAAACACACCTTCAGACACAATCACAGTGCATTGGGTTTAACCATTGTCCTTCAACTGTGACACTTCAAATGGTCGGTGGATGTGAACAATTACCTTACGAATTACAGGTGCCCAAGTTATGGGCAGTAATTCTAGCAAAGACCTGTTGGCACCAATGCTGCATAAACCACTGGTCAACCAAAGGGCATAATTATATTTTGAAGTATTTAAAATGGAAAACTTGCTTCGCAGGTGAGAATCCAAGGCAGGCAATCATTAACACTGATCCCGAATGTGGTGGCTGAACACGTGGGTTAGGAGTGGGTATATTAAAATATTTAGGTACAGGACATGAACCTTTTCAATACCCTTGCTGACTTATTGAGCGGAACAGTATGGAGTGAGCACTTTTGGTGGCACTGAAACAATAGCCCACTGAAGTGTTTATTTCACAGACTCATGCTGGCTAACTGCTGGTTCTAAATCTGCAGGCGAAGGGGACAAGTATGACCATCAGTTTCAGGCTGTAATGAGAATTGCTCCTTGGGCTACTATTCCCCTGCAGCTGTATAACTCAATACTGCAAAGGGAAGTCAACCGTGATTACCCTGTGTATGTGGCAGCAGATAAATGGTTAGAGACAGTCCATTAGGTTAAATTTGAATACATTTCTACTGCAAGAATTTAAAAGGATCAATTTTTGTGATGCAGTTTCACTTCTCTCCCACTCTCTCACTGCACACAATATCACTGGAAGAAGGTGCATTACTTGCAAGTTACAGATCAGCAGAGATTTCAGTACAAAGAACCTCCACCGTCTCTGGAGTCTACAAAAAACATGGGTTAATTAGCTGTTATTTCTGTGCCAGTCAGGAACAGTGTGATAATGGTGGGCATAGTGCTTTCCAAACTTGCAGATTGTATTTTGCATTGTTCATGTGTGGTCACAAAGGGGAGACTTAAGATACAGCTACTGACAGTTCAAACTGGCATGAAAAACAAGGAGGTTTTTTAAAATTTTAAATCAACACAATTGTCCTGTTTAATTTTTGTAAAATGCAGAATAAATTTGCTAAGATAGCTACAACCTTTTAAATATTCAACATAATTTTAATATTCACTAAGTATGTTACTTATGGCAAAATTCTACAACTTGTCACAGGCTGACTTTCTAGATCTGGATCAGTTTTTACCTGGAATAAACTAAAATAGGTCTACGCAATAACTACCAGCTCTTCCAACTGTGCAGTGTGAAAGCGTGTGGGAAACTTTCTATACGCACAATTTATCCAGAGAATGAGGGGGAAATTTTGAGATAGTTACAGCTGCTACCACCTCTGCAGCTGCTGTTGCAGAACCGGACTTTAGACTATGTACAATTGCTGTCGGTTGAGAAAACACATGTCTGACCCTGAAGAATGAACAAATGTAGTAATGATAATGGAGAAGGGATAAAGCTAAAAATCCAGTCGCGTGGGCTGTCCGGAATTTCATTATTTTCACAGCATCGATAGGTTTCAAGATCCAAACAGCCTGGAAATAAACAAACAAAAAAAGATCAGCTATATTTTTTCACAAAATTGACCGCTTTAAAACACTATGGCTTGATAACTCATACAACTCAAGGTGCCCCATTCTCACAAGCCCATGCACCTTCCTCTCAAATGCAATGAAATATGAACTTGAGTTTTGTACAGTGACATTTCACGACCTCCGGTCTCACTGCTTCACAGCTGAGATGCTGGCCAAGTGGTTGGACCATGCCGTACCATCTGTCCCTTGTGGAGACGTTTATGCAGAGAAACACCTTTGACAAGTTCACCAGGCAGTGGTCTGCACACAAGTTCCTGAGGCCCTGTGGGAAAAGGAGATGATGGCTCCTGTCGGGTGGATCACCGTGCATCCAGTGAAAGGCATTTCGCTGAATGCCTCATCGCCAGAACTTTCAATCAAGCAGCAAGATGTGGCTTGGCTGGTGGCGAGAATATCATCCCCGTTAGTTCCTTCCTACACATCTGGAGTCTCACCCTGTCTGCACATTGCCCTCAAGGAGGCTGTGGTGGGGAAGAGACCATTGTCCACCTCCTTGTGGGATGTGTCTGTGCAAAGAAGGTCTGGAGAGAGAGGAGGTGTTTTTTGTTGAGGGTCATCCTGAGCAGCTCTGTGACACAGGACTCTGTGCTCTATGGGCTGTTCCCAAGGACGCACACTGCAACAAACATCAGATGTTGCTGGAGGATCATGAACTCTGTGAAAGATGCTCTTTGTTCCACCCGAAACTTATTGCTCTTCCAATACAAGGAATTGTCCCTCACCAAGTGTTGCAGACTGGCACATTCCAAAGCCCAGGACTACATGATGAGGAACACACCAAAGCTGGAGCAACCGCCTCAGAGGTTCAGTGGGGAAAGGTCGCTGTCTAAGACATTTCAGCCATAGTGAACTGAAGGGTGGGAATTGTATAGAATCCCCTCGGACTGTATGGCTCACATTGAAAATATAGAGCGAATATTACATGTATCACAATTGTATGGAAGCACCTCAGAGTGCAACTTTATCTAGGGAGACAACTTAAATACAATTGCACCATTTGCAATGACCATTTTGAAATGTCTGTTATGATTCTTTGACTGTATTGAAGCATCTCAGAGTGTAACAGGACCCATGTAGAAAAGCTGAATACTATGGCACTTTGTGGGATGCCGTTTTGAAATGTTTATAATGTTCTTTCAGATATTTTACGAATAAAATATTATTTCAAAAAGAAACTCAACAGCCAAAGCCAAGATGTTTAGCTTAGCAGGTCGTGGAGGAGATCTGGACCTGGGGTATTCCCTACCACCTGTGGTGGGAAAGAGACCATTGTCCATTGACTCTCTGCACAGTGCACTCGACCCCTAGCTAAGCTTTGGCACTTGGGGGTCTCTCTTGTTTCCTGTGATGTGGAAGCTGGCCTTTGCTCTACACTTCATCATTGTTGGTAACAGAGTGTAGAACTCCTCAGCCTGTATGGCTCACATTGAATGTATACAGTGAATATTACATCTATCACAATCGTATGGAAGCACCTCAGAGTGCAACTTGATCTAGGGAGCCAACTTAATAGTGGATATCGACTTGGACTGTGAGGTCACCTGGACCCCATCAACAACAATTTGTAGTTATGTACCATTTCAAAGAATGAGGCGATCTCATTGAAACTTGGAAGTTGTTACGGGTGTGATGGGGTAGACTGCTTGATTAGGGATAGTCAGCACAGATTTGTGAGGGGTAGGTCTTGCCTCACAAGTCTTACTGAATTCTTTGAGGATGTGACCAAGCACGTGGATGAAGGTAAAGCAGTGGGTGTAGTGTACATGGATTTTAGTAAGGCATTTGATAAGGTTCCCCACGGTAGGCTTATGCAGAAAGTAAGGAGGCATGGGATAGTGGAAAATCTGGCCAGTTGGATAACGAACTGGCTAACCAATAGCAGTCAGAGAGTGGTGGTGGGTGGCAAATATTCAGCCTGGAGCCCAGTTACCAATGGCATACCGCAGGGATCAGTTCTGGGTCCTCTGCTGTTTGTGATTTTCATAATGACTTGGATGAGGGAGTTGAAGGGTGGGTCAGTAAATTTGCAGACGATACGAAGATTTGTGGAGTTGTGGATAGTGAGGAGGGCTGTTGTCGGCTACAAAGAGACATAGATTGGATGCAGAGCTGGGCTGAGAAGTGGCAGATGGAGTTTAACCCTGAAAAGTGTGAGGTTGACAATTTTGGAAGGACAAATATGAATGCGGAATACAGGGTTAACGGTAGGGTTCTTGGCAATGTAGAGGAGCAGAGAGATCTTGGGGTCTATGTTCATAGATCTTTGAAAGTTGCTACTCAAGTGGACAGAGCTGTGAAGAGGGTCTATGGTCTGCTAGCGTTCATTAGCAGAGGGATTGAATTTAAGAGCCATGAGGTGATGATGCAGCTGTACAAAACCTTGGTAAGGCCACATTTGGAGTACTGTGTGCAGTTCTGGTCGCCTCATTTTAGGAAGGATGTGGAATCTTTGGAAAAGGTGCAAAGGAGATTTACCAGGATGTTGCCTGGAATGGAGAGTAGGTCTTACGGGGAAAGGTTGAGGGTGCTAGGCCTTTTCTCATTAGAACGGAGAAGGATGAGGGGAGACGTGATAGAGGTTTATAAGATGATCAGGGAATAGATAGAGTAGACAGTCAGAGACTCTTTCCCCGGGTGGAACAAACCATTACAAGAGGACATAAATTCAAGGTGAATGGTGGAAGATATAGGGGGGATGTCAGAGGTAGGTTTTTTACCCAGAGAGTAGTGGGGGCATGGAATGCGCGCCTATGGAAGTAGTTGAGTCGGAAACATTAGGGACCTTCAAGTGGCTATTGGGTAGGTACATGGATTACGGTAGAATGATGGGGTGTAGATTAATTTGTTCTTAATCTAGGACAAAAGTTCGGCACAACATCGTGGGCCGAAGTGCCTGTTCTGTACTGTATTTTCTATGTTCTATTTTCTATGTAGATGGAATGTTTTCCCTGACTGATGAGTCCAGAACCAGGAGACAAACCCAGAATAAGAGGCAGGTCATTTAAGACCGAGATGAGGAGGAACCTGAATGCTCGTAGCATTCGAAACAAGGTAAATGAGTTGACAGCACGAATCATCGCGAATGAGTATGATTTAGTGATCATTACAAAGACATGGTTGCACGGTGGTCACGACTGGGAGTTAAATATCCAGGGTTATCAGACTATTCAGGAGGACAGACAGGAAGGTAAGGGAGGTGGTGTAGATCTGACATTTAAGGATGACATTGGGGTTAGTGAGAGATGATATGGGTTCTATGGAAAAAAGGTTGAATCCATTTGGGTGCAAATTAGAAACAGTAAGGAGAAAAGGTCGCTGATAGGCGGAGTCTATAAGCCACCAAATAATAACATCACTTGGGGCGGGCAATAAACAAAGAAATAACTGATGCATGTAAAAATGGTCATGGGGATTTGTCATGGGATTTTAATCTACATGTCCATTGTTCAAACCAGGTCGGTCAAGGTAGCCTTGAGGTGGAGTTCATTGAACGTATCCACGACAGTTTCCTCAAACAGTATATAATGGAACCTACAAGGGAGTAAGCTATCCTAAATCTGGTCCTGTGTAATGAGACAGGAATAATTAATGATCTCATAAATTAGGGATCGTCTCGGAAGGAGCGATCACGGTATGGTTGAATTTAAAATACAGATGGAGGGTGAGAAGGTAAAATTCAATACCAAAAGAGACTACAATGGGATGAGGGAGGAATTAGCTAAGTTAGACTGAGAGCAAAGACTTTATGGTGAACAGTGGAGGACTTTCAAAGCAATTTCTCATGTGCTCAGCAAAAGAATCTGCTGGTGAAAAGGAAGGACTGTAGGAAAAGGAATAATCAGCTATGAATATCTAAGGAGATAAAGGAGGGTATCAAATTGAAAGAGAATGCATTCAAAGTGGCAAAGATTAGTGAGAAATAAGAGGATTGAGAAATCTTTAAAGGTCAACAGAAGGCCACGAATAAAGCTATAAAGAAAAGATAGATTGAGAGTAAACTAGCTCGGAATGTTTCTTATTTAAATATAAATTTAGAGTACCCAATTCTGTCTGGCTAATTAAGGGGCAATTTAGCGTGGCCAATTCACCCACCCTGCACATCTTTTTGGGCTGTGGGGGTGAGACCGATGAGGGATGGAAAGAATGTGCAAACTCCACACAGACAGTGACCCGGGGCCAGGATGGATCCCGGGTCTTTGGCATCGTGAGGCAGCAGTGCTAACCACTGCTCCGTCATGCTGCCCTATATAGCAAAAGTTTCTACAAATATCTAAAACGAAAAGGAGTGGTTAAGGTAAACATTGATCCTTTAGAGCAGGGGTGGGCAAACTACGGCCCGCGGGCCGCATGCGGCCCGCCAAAGGTATTTCTGCGGCCCACCAAGTCATTAAAAAAAAAAAAAAAAAAAAAAAAAATTTTTTTTTTTTTTTTAAAGGTTAATGGGTGGGGGGGCTGTTGGGTTACTTACTGGTATAGGGTGGATACGTTGACTTGAGTAGGGTGATCATTGCTTGGCACAACGTCGAGGGCCGAAGCGCCTGTTCTGTGCTGTACTGTTCTATGTTCTATATGAGGCGCCCAGAATCATAACCGGGTGACGTAATTATTTTACTTAATATACTATGCGGCCCTTTGTGAATTGTGAATTTCTGAATGCGGCCCTTGCACGGAAAAGTTTGCCCACCCCTGCTTTAGAGGATGAGAAGGAGGATTTAATAATGGGAAAAGAAATGGCTGAGACATTGATCTGGTATTTTGTGTCGGTCTTCACAGTGGAAGACACAAATAATATGCCAATATTTGATGGCAAGGACTTCCGGTGGAGGGCGTGGAGTGAGTGGTCGCTTATTTAATTGCCCCTTAATTGGAAAAAATAATTGGGTAATCTAAATTTATTTTAAAAAAATAGGAGACTGGTGAGGTAGAGGAGAAGACACCCCCACCAGTTTACCAGGTGATCAATTTGTTATGGGGGGGTTGGGATTGTTATGTTGTTAGTGGGATGACGTGGAGTTTATGAGGCGGGTGTTGGGGAAGATTCCGGACCTGGACTCGCAAAGGTTGATCGGGGGGGGGGGACCCTCCAGATATGAACTGGACAGGGCTCATCGGTCGCTCAGGCCCAAGCCGAAGACAAACGAGTCGCCAAGGATGGTCATAATTTGTTTACACAAATTCCACGTCAAAGAAAAGGTTCTGAGTTGGGCAAAACAAAGACGTGAGGTGCAGTGGGAAAGAGCTGGTATATACCAGGGCTTAACTGTGGAGCTGGTGAGAAGGCGGGTGGCCTTTGGTCGGGTGAAGGTGACATTCTACAGTAATGGTGTGAGATTTGGCATGGTCTACCCGGCAGAGCTGAGGGTGATCTACAATTCGACGGGCTTCTACTTTGAGACAGTGGAGGTGTTTGTGAAGGCTATAAAGACTGGGGTTACAATGAGAGACGGGACTGGGGTTTGGTTCTGGACTGAGGGAAGGGGGTGAAATATACAGCTGTATACGGCCTTATTTGTTGTTTCAGGATGTTTATCTAGTTCTCTATGCGTGGGGGGAACAGTTGGGGATTTGGTTTTGGGTTGGTTGATGGGGAAGGGGAGTGTACCCTCTGCTATGGGTTACAGTGGGTATGGGAATATTGAACTTTGGGGTTATGGCAGTTTTCTGGGGCTCGGATTTTTGCACTGATTTTGCTTGATTGTCCTCGTTTTCAGGGGCTGCGCAGGAGCCTCCACACTAGGAAGCAAAGGAGGGCTAGTGAACAGGAGTGTGGTGGAGGGAGGGGCTGCATTCGTTGGAACCTGGTTGAACAGGTTTTGATGGGCCTGGGAGGTCTGAAAAGTGGGGGGATGGGATCAATATTGGGAGGAGGTGTTTTCAAGAGGAAGTGAATGGTGGATTCTGGGATGGAGGGGAAGGGATTTGATGGCAACAAAGGGATGGGGCAGGTCAGGCCTGGTGGGCAGGACTCAGGGTTATGATGATGGCAGATTGGGGGGAGGGGATGGTGAGAGACCCTTGGTCAGAATAGTGAGGTGGAACCTGAGGGGGTTGGGGGACCAGTGAAGAGGTCGAGGATGTTTGCACAAAGAGTCTAAAGGCCAATGTGGTGATGCTGAAGGAAGATCTATCTGCAGGTGAAAGATCAGGTGAGGCTCAGGAAAGGTTGGGTTAGTCAGCTTTTCATTCAGGGTTCGATAGCAATCCCTCAATGCTAGGAAAACTAAAGAGCTGCTCACTGACTTCAGGAAGCAAAGTACTGTACACACCCCTTTCAGCATCAACGGGGCCGAGGTGGAGATGGTTGACAGCTTCAAATTCCTAGGTGTGCACATCACCAACAACCTGTCCTGGTCCACCCACGTCGATGCTACCACTAAGAAAGCACAACAGCGTCTATACTTCCTCAGCATACTAAGGAAATTCGACATGCCCACATTAACTCTTACCAACTTTTATAGATGCACCATAGAAAGCATCCTGTCTGGATGCATCACAACCTGGTATGGCAACTGCTCGGCCCAAAACCGCAAAAAACTTCAGAGAGTCGTGAACACAGCTCAGTCCATCACACAAACCTGCCTCCCATCCATAGACTCCATCTACACTTCCCGCTGCCTGGGGAAAGTGAGCAGCATAATCAAAGACCCCTCCCACCCGGATTACTCACTCTTCCAACTTCTTCCATCAGGCAGGAGATACAAAAGTCTGAGAAGACGTACAAACAGATTCAAAAAACAGCTTCTTTCCTGCAGCTACCAGACTCGTAAACGACCCTCTTATGGACTGACCTGATTAATACTACACCCCTGGGCAGCACGGTGGCCTAGTGGTTAGCATAACCGCCTCACGGCGCTGAGGTCCCAGGTTCGATCCCGGCTCTGGGTCACTGTCCGTGTGGAGTTTGCACATTCTCCCCGTGTCTGCGTGAGTTTCGCCCCCACAACCCAAAAATGTGCAGAGTAGGTGGATTGGCCACGCTAAATTGCCCCTTAATTGGAAAAAATAATTGGGTAATCTAAATTTATAAAAAAAAATAAAAAAATACTACACCCCTGTTTGCTTCACCCGATGCCGGTGTTTATGTATTTACATTGTGTACCTTGTCTTGCACTATTATGTATTTTCTTTCATTTAATTTTTTTTCATGTACTTAATAATCTGTTTGAGCTGCTCGCAGAAACATCATTTTCACTGTACCTCGGTACAAGTGACAATAAACAAATCCAATCTAATCCGATAGCAGGGCTTGGGGGGTATCTGTATTGGTGGGCAAGAGGTTGCAGTTTCAGATGGAGAAGGTGGTGGCAGACCAGGGGGTGTAGGTATGTGATTGTGACAGGGGTGTAAGAGGGGAAGCTGGTGACTGTATATGGCCCCAACTGAGATGATGTAGGGTTTGTGAAGAGAGTGCTGGGTGCCAACCCGGATTTGGGCATCCACAAGTTAATGGGGGGAGGGGGGGCGTGAATATGGTGCAGGAGCCGAAAGTGGACAGGTCTCAGCCACGCTCCCTGGCCCAGTCATGTGGGGCGAAGCCACACGCTGGGCTCATGAGGGAGATGGGAGGAGTGGACCCGTGGAGGTTCCTGCACCCGAGGGATAGGGAGTATTTGTTTTGCACCCTGGTACATAAAGTGTACTTAAGATTTGGGGAAGGCGTTATTGGCCAAGGTCAAAGGGTCGCAGTATTCAGCGACATTGATTTCGGACCATGCGCAGCATTGGGTAGATGTGGTTCCAGAGAAGGGGGTGGCTCAGAGGCCGGGGTGGAGAATGGATGTGGGGTTGTTAGGGGACTGGGCTTGGGAAGGTGATCGAGGAATATGTGGGATTTAATTGCACAGGAGACGTTTTGCAGTTGGTGGTGTGGGAGGCTCTGACGGCAATAGTAAGGGGAGAGGTGATCTCATTTAAGGCTAAGTGGACAAGGAAGAGAGAGAGGGAGGAACGGCAAAAATTGATAAAGAGGAAATGCCGGAGGTGGATAGGACCCGTGTCTGCCCTTTTGCCCAGGAGGAAGGAGCTTCAGGCAAAGTTTGACTCTTTGTCCACAGGAAAATCGAGGTTGGGGAAGAAGATAGGGCAGGGCTGGAGGGGGAGCAGGAGGTAAAAGAGGCAATTGGGAGGATGCAGTCAGGGAAGGTGGTGGGGATTGGTAAGGCTGGTAACGTGTAACCCGCCCGGAGACTGAATGAGCCCGGGTGGGAGGGGTCTTTTATTATACTGCCCATTTTGCCAAGGCAGCAGGAGGTTTAGACAGAGTCAATGAATGGGAGGCGGGTTCGCGTGATGGACTAGACTGTGTTCACAACTCTCTGTAGTTTATGGTCTTGGGCCAAGCGGTTGCCATGCCAGGCTGTGATGCAGCCAGATATGATGCTTTCTATGGTGCACCTCAGGAGCTTGAAAGTGGGGGTGGTCTTTCTGCAGGAGATGCACCTCCGTGTGAAGGACCAGGTTGCGTTAAGGAAGAGGTGGGTCGGGCAGGTTTTTCACCCAGGGTTTGATTCAAAATAGAGGACAGTAAGAAGTCTTACAACACCAGGTTAAAGTCCAACAGGTTTGTTTCAAACACGAGCTTTCGGAGCACGGCTCCTTCTTCAGGTGAATGGAAAGGCTTGTTCCAGAAATGTTTATATAGACACAGTCAGAGATGCCCCGGAATGCGAGCACCTGCAGGCAATCAAATCATCAAAGATGCAGAGAGAGAGGTAACTCCAGGTTAAAGAGGTGTGAATTGTCCCAAGCCAGTTCAGTCGGTAGGCCTCTGCAAGTCCAGGCTTGTTGGTGGGGGCCGAATGTAATGCGACATGAATCCCAGATCCCGGTTGAGTCCGCATTCATGCGTGCGGAACTTAGCTATAAGTTTTTGCTCAGCAATTTTGCGTTGCTGAGCAAAAACTTATAGCTAAGTTCCGCACGCATGAATGCGGACTCAACCGGGATCTGGGATTCATGTCGCATTACATTCGGCCCCCACCAACAAGCCTGGACTTGCAGAGGCCTACCGACTGAACTGGCTTGGGACAATTCACACCTCTTTAACCTGGAGTTACCTCTCTCTCTGCATCTTTGATGATTTGATTGCCTGCAGGTGCTCGCATTCCGGGGCATCTCTGACTGTGTCTATATAAACATTTCTGGAACAAGCCTTTCCATTCACCTGAAGAAGGAGCCGTGCTCCGAAAGCTCGTGTTTGAAACAAACCTGTTGGACTTTAACCTGGTGTTGTAAGACTTCTTACTGTGCTCACCCCAGTCCAACGCCGGCATCTCCACATCAAAATAGAGGGTAATGACATTTTTGATGAGCAAGAAAATGGGATTTGCGAGTGCGAAGGAGGTGAGGGATCCGGGTGGGAGATATGTGATTGTGAGTGGGGGTATTGGGAGGAACATCGGTGGTGTTGGTAAATGTGTATGCCCCAAATTGGGATGGTGTGGGTTTGAGGAGGGGGTTGCTGGTAGCGATCCCAGATTTGACCACGTACCAGTTGATCATGGGGCGAGGTTGTAACTGTGTCCTGGAGCCGAGGGTGGACAGATTGAGCCTCAGGTCGATGGGTAGGGTATGAATGGCAAGGGAGCTGGAGGGGTTTATGGAGAGGATGGGTATGGTGAATCCACGGCACTTTCAGAACCCAGGGGAAGGGAGTATTCCTTCTTTTCACACGTCTATAAGGTGTATTCGAGGAATGATTACTTTGTAGTGAGTTGGGGATTTTGGTTGGGGTGGATGGGGTAGAGTATGCGAGGATAGTCATCACGGACCATGCGCCCAACTGGCTGGAGATTCAGTTTAGATCGGAAGAGAGCAGAGGCCGGGGTGGAGGTTTGGCTCGGGGTTGATGGCGGATGGAGGTTTTTGTGATAAAGATGCGGGCGGAGTTTCAGGAGTATATGCAGTTGAATCAGAATGGGAGGTGTCGGCGGCCATTTTGTGGAAGCACTGAAGGCCAAGGTAATAAAACTGAAGCACTTCACAGGTATCTTATCAAACAAGAGTTGACACCAGGCCACACAAGGGAATATTTGGACAGGTAACCGAAAGCTTGGTCAAAGAACTAGGTTTTGAAGAGCTTATAAGAGGAGAATGGCAGTGAGAGATAGGGAGCTTCAAGGAGGGAATTCCAGAAGTTGAGGCCTTGAAGGCTGAAGTCACAGCCGTCAGAGGAGGAAACTGTTAAAGGCTCCTCGCCAGCTGCAGCAAAGTGGATCTCAGCTTTTCAATTTTCAAAAATTATTAATTTGTGACCTGGGATGTACACATCACAGACATGGCCAGCATCTATTGTCTATCCCTAACTGCCCTCGTGAAGGTGGTGGTGAGCCGCCTTCTTGAACTGTTGCAGCCATGGGTGTAGGTACCCCCACAATGCTGTTAGGAAAGGGATTTTGACCCAATGAATGTGAACGAACGGTGACGTAGTGCCAATAGAGAGTGGTTTGGACGGGAACTTGCAGCTGGTGGTGTTCCCATGCATCTGCTGCCTTTATCTTTCTAGCTGTTAGAGGTCATGTATTCTTCTCTTCTTCGTCAGCAATCACCTGCCAATGAGTATGACTGTCCACCTAAGTAATTCTGTATTACTGGTCATTGGTTCTGTGAGTCCTTGCAAGGCTGATGAGCCCAATCCTAGAGCTGCATCTTCAACCGCAAATATGGCAGTTGTTTCCGGGAGATGGGATCGATCCTTGGATGCGAGATCACTGGTATTCCTTTCTCAGGATACTTGGGACTTTGTCTTGCCGTCGGGTGTCCTCGAAGAATTGTGTCCCTTCAATCAGAAGGTTGCTCCAAGTAGGTCTCTTCTGAGCAAATGTCTCCCAGGCATTGATGTCTATGTTGCATTTCTTGAGGTAAGCCTTCAGGGTGTCTTTGAAGCATTTCCTTTGTCCTCTTCTTGTTCTGAAGCCATCCTTCAGCTGGGCAAAGAGATTTGTTTTGGCAGTTGGGATTCTGACATCCTAAATATGTGTCCAGTCCAGTGGATTTGGTTTTGGGTGATCATGTCCTTGATGCTGGTGCCCTTGGTCCATCAAGGACCACTGATGTTTGTACACCTGTCCTCCCAACTGATGCAGAGAATGTATCTCAAGAGTTGATGGTACCTCTCCAGGGCCCTGAGGTGGCAACTGTACTAGACTAAATTTCTGAGTCGTATAGAAGAATTGGGAAGAGATCAGCCTTTTCCATGAGGATCTTGGTATCAGCACAGATGTTGCGGTCAAAGACTCTTAGGCATCGAAGGAGGCACTTGCGGATTGAATACCATGTTGGGTCTCCACCTCGATGTCAGCTTTAGAGGAGAGGTGGCTCCCCAGGTATGGGAAATGTTCCATGTTTGATAGGGTTTTTCCATTGATCTTGATGGTGGAAGAAACCAGGATCTTGCCCTGGGACGGTTTGGAAAAGGACTGAAGTCTTTTTGAGGCTGAGATTGATTCTTCGGTATGCTTCCACGAAGATGTCAAGCACGGCTTCGAGATTCTCTTATGATGGAGATGGTGATGTAATTCGCATATTGGTTCAACGAGCGATGTCAGTGCCGTTTTCTTCATGGATTTCAACCTGGAGGTTTAAAAGTTCTGCCTATCCTGTAGACGACGTCAGCTCCACTGGGAATCTTGCTCTTGATAAGGTGAAGGTTGGTGGCATTGAAGATGGAGAAAAGGGCGGGGGCAATGGCACATCCTTGTTTGACTCCAGTCTTCACTTCATACATTTGTCTTACTTCCATTGGCGTTGACTTTTGCTGCCATCTTGTTGTGGAGGAGTTGGAGGATGTTGATGAATTTCTCTGGAAAGCAGGCCTTTGACATAGCACTTCCCAAGTAACTGAGTCAAAAGCCTTGGTCAAATCGATGAAGGCCATATAGAATGGTTGATTTTGTTCCTAGCATTTATCTTGAAGTTGCTGAGCTGTGAAAATTATTTCCACTGTTCCACGGTTTGGTCGGAAGCCACATTGGCTTTGCTGAAGGATTCCTTCAGAGACTGGGAGAAGGCAGCTAAAGAGGATTTGGGTGATGATCTTCCCGACGATGCAGAGTAGGGAGATCCCCTGTAGTTCCCACAATCTGCTTTGTTTCCTTTCTTGAAGGTGGTGGTGATGGCAGCATCCCCGAGGCTGGCAGGAATTTCTTCTCATCCCAGATTTTCAGCAACAACTGCTGGGGATGACGGGTGATCTCTTCTCCCATCCGGCCACTCCTGCACCTTTTCCAATTTTACTGTTTAATGGTGGCTTCGACTTCATCCATGCTTGCTGGGAGTCCAAGTTCATCTTTGATGGGGAGTTGGGGTATTTTCTCAAACACGTCCTGATCTATGGTTGTATACCTGGTTTAGGAGTTCTTTGAAGTGTTCTCTCCATCGAAGCCAGACGTTTTCTCTGTTTCTCAAGAGGGTTCCATCCTTATTTTGCATTGGCTTGAGGCCTACGGTACTGGATCCATATATTGCCTTGGTGGCACTGAAGAAGGTGTGGCGCTGGTCAGCGAAGTGCTGGATGGTGTAGTAGTACTCGTTGAACCAGTCGTGGTGTTTCCTGGTCTTGCAGCAGATGCCCGGATCGAGGTTATATGTTGGGATGGTGCTGCCAAAGGAGTTTAAGTTGCTGCAAGGCCTTTTGTAAATGGTACAGACTGCTGCCATTGTGGGCTAGTGGCGGAGGGAGTAAATACCATTACTGAGACTAGCTTTTGTACAATTGAGTTTAAATTTCACCGGGTGGGGGGCTGGGCCTCTGTGACACAAGTAGTATTCCACCGCCATCCTCCTAAATACTCCCTCTAATGAAATACAGGAGGACCAAGATTAATAACAACACAACAGAACCTCATTAGCAGTCTAGCGCTGTTAGATTTGAACATATTTTAAGGGGCAGCATGTGGCACGGTGGTTAGCACTGCTGCATCACGGCATTGAGGACCTGGATTCAATCCCAGCCCCAGGTCACTGTCCGTGTGGAGCTTGTACATTCGCCCCATGTCTGTGTGGGTCTCACCCCCACAAACCCAAAGATGTGCAGGGTAAGTAGACTGGCCATGATAAATTGCCCCTTAATTGGAAAAAAGTAAGAATTGAATTCAAAATATTTTTAAAAGACAAAAAAAAATTTGAACATATTTTAACCCAGAAATGTGAAATCCAAACAAGATATTCAAGGGCAACTGATAATATGGTATCGGTTGCTATATTAATTAGTTTATTGTAGTTTCTCAACTTACACAATCATACAGAACATCATGAAGATATTCCACAGGGCAATGAAGACCCGGAAGTAGCGTAGACTCAGTAGAAACTCTTTGATGTTATCACCTGAGGGGAAAAAAAATTTGCATTTATATAATGCCTTTAATGACCTCAGAATATCCCAAAGCGCTTCACATCCAATGAAATAGTTCTGAATTATAATAACTGTTGGAATATGGAAAATGTGCACAGCAAGATCCCACGAACAATGACCAAATAAAATTTCTTGAAATTTTGTTTTTGAGGGATAAATATTGGCCTGTACACTGGGGATAACTACCCTGCTCATCTTCAAATTACTGCTATGTCTTTTACATCCACCGTAGAAAGATGAGGCAGCGTCTCATCTGAAAGATAAATTTAAAATAAATCAATAATTAAGCACTGAAAAAGACACATGTTAAAGCTGTTCATTTTGTACTCATCAAGAATGCCAAATGTAAAAGGAACAATTTATACTGCATGAGAAGAGAGTGCTAATTGGTTGAAAAGTGGACTCTGATTGGTAGAGGCAGTGCATTGGAGAATGCACTAGTTGACTAATGACCGACAACTACTGCCAAGCTTTGTTTAAATTCAAACCAAGTACGTTGACTCCAATTGATCAATTGAACCGTTTTACGCTGCGACTATGCAGCAGCAACAAAAATGGAGTTCACCACGAACTGGATGCTGCCATGAAGCCAAAACGACCTTCTGCCTATCACACAAATGGGTAATGGATATATGAATTTCAGTGCTGGTGTAATGCTCGATATGTAGGCCAGATAGAATCATAGAATCTCTACAGTGCAGAAGGAAGCTATTTGCACCGACCCTTGGAAAGCATACAGTGCCTAAGTCCACGCCCCAAACCTATCCCCGTAACCCCACCTAACGTTTTGGACACTAAGGGGCAATTTATCATGGCCAATCCATCTAACCTGTACATCTTTGGACTGTGGGAGGAAACCAGAGCACCCGGAGGAAACCCATGCAGACACAGGGAGAAATCGCAATCTCCACACAGACAGTCACCCAAGGCCGAATTGAACCCGAGGCCCTGGCACGGTAAGGCAGCAGTGCTAAACACTGTGCTACCATGCTGCTCCTTTTCCCCAAAGATTGGAAGATCATATCAAACATCACATCATGTCCCTTCAGCTGTTCGCAGCAGGCAAGGTACTCACCCACCATACCGAAGTAGCCCACTCTTGTAAACCTCAAAACACAAAGTCCAACATTAGATGTGATTCCACAACTGGACAACAATCATTGAACAATCCTGGGTGTGCTCAGAATTAAGCTGTCCAGTTCATAGTGTGGCACACTTACATGTGCCAGAAGCTACATATATGAATACACAGGGCCCTGTTCTTTGCAAACAGAAAAAATGTGTACACACATAGGGTGATCATGGCTCGGCACAACATTGAGGGCCGAAGGGCCTGTTCTGTGCTGTACTGTTCTATGTTCTATTACGCCTAGTTCAACTAAAGAAAATAGGAAACCGCCATTCTCTGGTTCATTCCTCAGGGCAATGCTTTAACCAATCAGAATTAGTCTGCCTGGTTTTCAATTTAAACAAACAACAACAAAGAATACAGCAGAGGAACAGACCCTTCGGCCGTTCAAGCCTGTACTGGTCAAAGCTTCACAGTTAACTGTCAGTCATCAGTTTCTGGTGGTTTCTCTATGGCAATGCCTCTAATAGAGTCTACTTGTCAGCCAATCAATCAGCACACTCTTCTCATGTAGTGTAAATTGTTGTTCCCTTTACATTTGGTATTCTTGCGAATGCCCTGATGAATGCAAGGTGAAAATATTCAATGTATCTTTTTTTCAGCTAAACTAGTTCTAAACTATCAAACAACCAAAATCAGTGTGATAATAACAAAAAGTTCTGGAAAAACTCTGCCACCATCTATGGAGAAAGGAACAGAGTTAACATTTCAAGTTAATTGACTCTACTTCAGAACTGATGGGAAATAGAAATGTGATGTGTTTTATGCTGTTGAAAGTGAAGGTGCAGATTAGCTTTAGAGTGCCAGTTAGGACCAGCAGCTAGGGTGGCAAAACATTCGTGGACAACCACAACCTTACTGGAGAGGTCGAATTGTGCAAAGAAGTCAGCTAAAAAAACTGCAAATAACAAATTGACGCTCGTTCAAAGTAACCTACTATATCCCATATTCAAAACAAATGGACAGAGAGGATGTGGCGGGGGTTAATCTCATGCATTCCAACAGCACAAATAATGACACTGGATAACCTCATTAAGAAATGGAGGCCACCATCACACAGCCTGATTAGCACAGGGCTAAATCACTGGCTTTTAAAGCAGGCCAAGGCAGGCCAGCAGCACGGTTCAATTCCCGTACCAGCCTCCCCGAACAGGCGCCGGAATGTGGCGACTAGGGGCTTTTCACAGTAACTTCATTTGAAGCCTACTTGTGACAATAAGCCATTTTCATTTCATTTCATTTTCAAACGACATCCATTTACCTCTATAAATCTTTCACACAAAATAAACACATTCTTTGCTGTCTCTGGAAAAACAATACCAAGTCTCGGTAATGCAATACAGTAACACAATAATCAGCCCACCGGAGGCCATTGTGCTGTGATCTTTGTCTACCTAATGCTGTTAATTGTAACTGGTAATAAAACAGATATAAACTGTGCTCATTTTGAACTGAGGTGAGAAGCACCTGCATTGCTCAGCGTCGAGTCCCCACATGCGGAATAAAACCACTTGAACACTGCACCTGGACTCCTGAGAGTTGAGGTTATATATCAGAGTATTCGCTCGGATGTTTCAAAAGGATACAGAGCAAATAGAACAAAAGGGAAGGTTAGAGATTATCTGGGGTAGGTTAGAGGGTTAGGGTTAGATTAAATAACAAAGATGTCATAGAACAAAAGACAAAGGGACTGGTAACGGTTGTAGCACAAACAAAGCATTGGCCCAAAATAGGTGTGAATGGCAGAATAAAGATTATCTCTGACTGAAAGCAAAAACATGAGAACAAGACACAGACAGGCGGCTGACACCTCGCAAACAAAAGAATCAAAATGGGGGACAGAGTTCATGGCCTGAAATTGTTGACCTCAACGTTGAGTCCAGAGACCATAATAAGATGCAGAGGTGCTGGCTTGCATAGACTTTCAATGGAACATCACAGCAGAAATGAGAGCAAGGTGGCAAATTAAAATAACAAGCAACCGAAGGTCAGGATCAAGCTTGCAGACAGCGTAGAGATGTCAACCAGTCTCCATGCAGTCCCCACAATGTAGAGGAGAGCACATTGTGAGCAGTGAATAGAGTATACTAACATGAAGGAAGTACAAGTCAATCACTGGTTCACCCGGAAAGGATGCCCGGGTCTTGGGTGGTGAAGAGAGAGGTGCTAAAAGGGCAAGTGTTACAGCTCCTGCAATTGCATGGGAAGGTGCCGTGCTGTTGGAGGTGATGGAGGAATAGACCAGGGTAGCATAGAGAGATAAATATCCTTACAGAATACAGAGGAGAAGGGAGGTGGTGAAAATGGCACAGGGTGATGCTTTAAATGTGGAGGCTGGGGAACTTTATTGGAGTTCTGGAGGGAGAGGCGAAGGCCAGAGCAGAAATGGGAGAAATGGGACAGACATGGTTGAGCGACCCTGTCAACCACACTTGCAGGGGAGGGGAGGGGCGGCCGGGGGGGGGGGAGAGAAGGAAAACAAGTCAGAAGCAGTGTTGTAGAAGGTGGCATCATTAGAAGAGATGCAACTGGGAGAATGGAGTGGAGTCTTTGCAGGAAGGGTGTGAGGAAGTGTCGTCAAGGCATCTGGAAATTGGCAGTGAATATTAATAGACAGTCTTTTCCCAGAAATTGAGCCAGAGAAGCCCCCAACTTCAAGGGGCAGCAGGGTAGCATGGTGGTTAGCATAAATGCTTCACAGCTCCAGGGTCCCAGGTTCGATTCCCGGCTGGGTCACTGTCTGTGTGGAGTCTGCACGTCCTCCCCCTGTGTGCGTGGGTTTTCTCCGGGTGCTCCGGTTTCCTCCCACAGTCCAAAGATGTGCGGGTTAGGTGGATTGGCCATGCTAAATTGCCCGTAGTGTCCTAATAAAAAAAGTAAGGTTAAGGGGGGGGGGTTGTTGGGTTACGGGTATAGGGTGGATATGTGGGTTGAGTAGGGTGATCATGGCTCGGCACAACATTGAGGGCCGAAGGGCCTGTTCTGTGCTGTACTGTTCTATCTATCTAATAACTCAAAGCTGTCCTGCCACAGTTTAATTTAATATCATCCAATGCTTCAACAGTCCTTTATTCTTCCTTTCAGATGTTAAGTTCAATCACAATTGCTATGCGCAGGAGGCGGCACTTTGGCCCATCGTGTCTGTACCGGCTTTCCAAACTTGCATCATAACTCAGTGCCACTCCTTTGCCTTTTCCCCATACCCCTGAATATTGCTTCTATTCAAGTAATCATCTAATGCCCTCTTGAATGCCTTGATTTAAACTGCCTCTAGCACAATTCCAGACCCACTCCAACAAGTTGTTGGAGCTTGCATTCCTTGTGTTCTGGTGCCCTTACAGATCCTTCCTCCCATTCCCCTCCCTTTGTTCTGTCCCCATCCCTTCTAACCTTCCCTATTGCCATGTATTCACTATATCTTCTGACCTTCCACTCTCTGATGCTGAATGATCTGTGCTTAGCATAGGACTCAGTTTTATTGCCTTACGTCCTCACCTCAATAGATTTCAGGCTGGGAATGACATTGTGGTCTTCCATCACCTTTGTCCCCATTGAGCAGGAGTCCTCCCCCTGACCATTTCGCCCGCCTTCAGTATTCTCCCTCCACTTGGACCTCTGCTTCTGGCCACTATCCTTCTCTTGATCTTCTCGCTGAAAATTGACAGCATGGCATCGGCCATCTCAATTTCTCTGTTCCCCCTCATGCATTCACTCTAACCATCTCCCTCTGAATTTGCTGCACTCCCTTCTGTCAGGTCAAACCCCATCATTTTTATTAAACTTGCTGACAACAGTGGTGCTGTTGTTGTCTGATGTATGGACCTCTAACTTGCAGAGTTTGAGCGCCAACTCTCAGACACTTCTCCCTCTGGATGTTCCCCACCCCAAACATCAAGCCGCCATTATCTCCAGGACTGCAATTAACCTCCCCCCCATCTGAAGATCTTCGCTCCACAGGATGTTTGGTCTTTAAGAAAGTATGTAAAATGTCATGAATAAAAATATTTTTAAAAAACCATTTGAAGACAAAGCAGGGCGAGTTCGAGGACAGCCTCTTGATGATTTTTCAAAGGATGTAGCGAGAACTTAAATCATCAGTGAAGTCTGTAGCAGATATGTAACATTGAACTACAAAGCAAGTGAGATTGTGAGGACCAAGCAGGCTCACCTGTCACATTGAAAGACCGGCCAGGGTGGGTCAGGAAGGATGGCCAGTTGGTAAGAATGGGTCCCAGGCAAAAAGGTTCGAAAAACACTGATGTAGACTTTATACAGCTCAGGCCCTAGCACTGATTCCTTTGTCTCTCCACTTGATGTATCTTGCCAATCCAAAAATGACCCATTTATGCCTACTCTGTTTCAAGTTAGCTAACTAATATGCACAAAACCACGTTGACTCTATTGGATTACATCAAGAGTTTCTGACTGCCCTGCTATAACCTCCTGAATAGATTCTAGCATTCTCCCCATGTCAGATATTAAACTAACTGGCCTATAGTTTCCTGTTTTTAGCCTCCCTCCTTGAATAAAGACTTTAGATTCACCATTTTCCAATCTGACGGGACCTTCAGAATCTAAAGACTTTTGAAAAATTAAAACCAATGTGTCTACTATCTCAGCAGCCACTTTTCTTTTTAAGAATCGAGGATGAAGTCCATCAGGACCTGGGGTCTGTCAGCTATTCGTTCTAATTATTTTCTCAGTACCCTTTCCCTGATTATTATTTAAAGTTCCTCTTTCTCTTTCATCTCCTGATTCACTAGTATTTCTGGCACGTTATTTGCATCTGTGACAGTGAAGATACTAAATGTATGTTCAATTAATCTACCATTTCCTTACTTCCCATTATGAATTCCCCAGATTTACTTTCTGTAGGACCAGCGCTCACTTTAGTTACACTTTTCCTTTATAAACACATGGAGAGACAATGTTTTAATATTTCTAGTTAGCTTCCTCTCATACTCTAATTTCCTTTTCGTCATTCTTTGCCTTTTTTTTTATTTTGTCCAATCTTCTGATCTACCACGAATCTTCATGGAATTGTATGCTTTTCCTTTCAATTTGATACTATCTTTAACTTCCTTAGTTAGCCACAATTAGTTATTCTCACTGGAATGCATCTTTGCTGAGTGTTATGAAATATCTCCTTAAATGTCTGCCTCTGCATCTCTACAGACCTATTCTTCAACCTTACTTCTTACTTCACTTTGGGCAGCTCTATCTTCATACCCACATAATTGCCCTTAAGTTTAAAACACTAGTTTCAGACCCACTCGTGTCACTCTCAAACAGAATTCAATCATTTTAGATCACTGCTACCTAACAGCCCATTTACTATGAGGTCATTAATTAATTAATATAGTTTCATGAATCAAACATGACTGATCTGTTGTAGTTTCCTCCCCGATTGGCTCTAGAACTTGCTGCTCTAAGAAACTGTCCTGAAAACACGCAACGTCCAGGCGACATTTCTCAATCTGATTTGCCCAATCTTAATGTAAATTAAGATCACCCATGATTATCGCCATACCTTTTTCCTAATCCACCATTATTTCTACCAATAATAGTAACTTCTATTATTGGCTACACCTTGTCTCTACCCAAACTCATTCTACGTTTTGATCTTTAGAACTGTCATCTCACTCGATTGTACTGTCAACCTTAATTAAGAGAGCTACTCCTTCTCTGTTTAGAGCTTCCTGTCCTTCTGAGATGTCATACACCCTTGCATATTCAGGTCCCAGCCTTTGGCGTCCTTCAGCCATGTTTCTGTAATGCAGTGATGGGCAACCTAGGCTAGTGAGTAGGCTGCACCAGTGGCTTCCCTTTTCATCTCAGTGGGCTGCAGGATGGAAATCGGGCGTGGTCATTAACTATGGCACTTGAATAAGATTAAATACATTCAACAAATGCCAAATATTTCAGAACAAGTTATAGACAACACTTAACCATTCATATATTAATAGAATTATCAACTTCTAGTGGTAAAAACAAATAAACAAATCCAAGGAGGTGCAACACTTTCCCCTTTAGCTCCTTCCTGTTCACCATCGAAGGAACTAAACACTTGCTTCAGGTGATGCAGCACTTCACATGCACATCCTTCAATCTGGTGTATTGCATTCGCTACTCCCAATTCGGTCTATTCTACATTGGAGAGACTAAACACAGACTGGGTCACCGTTTGTCAGAACACCTTTGGTCTGTCCACAAGCAGGACCCAGATGTTCCTGTCGCTTGCCATTTCAGCTCACAGTCCTGCCCTCATATGCGTCTTTGGCCTGCTGCAATGTTCCAGAGAAGCCCAATGCAAGCTGGAGGAACAGCATATTAGACATGTTATAGCCCTCTGGATGCAACCTTGAGTCAGACTGTGAACGGTCTCCGCCACCTTCACCCCATTTTTATTTCTATCAATTTATTTTAATTTCTTCCATCGATCCGTTTACAGTCACCAGTCGCCCCTCCCCCTATCCCACCTCACTATGGGTTCCCTGATCCAGGTAGTCCTTTGACACACTTCTTACCTTTGTTCTGGCATTAACACATTTTAATCTCTTAATGTGCCACTATCAGCACCCTTCTTAGCCATGATCACCACCATTTACATTCCCTTTGTCTTTTTTGTCCACGACATCTTTGTCAATCTCCATCTATCACTGGCCCCATATCGAGCCCCACTGCTCCACTCACCCCACCCCCTACACAGTAGAAATCTAATTTTATTTCCGGATCTCCTAGCTTTGAAAAAAAGTCATCCAGACTCAAAACGTTTTTCTGTGCTCTCCCCACTGATGTTGAAATTGTCCAGCATTTTCTGTTTTGTTTCAGATTCCAGCATCTGCAGTAATTTGCTTTTAGAACATAGAACAGTACAGCACAGAACAGGCCCTTCGGCCCTCAATGTTGTGCCGAGCCATGATCACCCTACTCAAACACACGTATCCACCCTATACCCGTAATCCAACAACCCCCCCCCCCCTTAACCTTACTTTTATTAGGACACTACGGGCAATTTAGCATGGCCAATCCACCTAATCCGCACATCTTTGGACTGTGGGAGGAAACCGGAGCACCCGGAGGAAACCCACGCACACAGGGGGAGGACGTGCAGACTCCACACAGACAGTGACCCAGCCGGGAATCGAACCTGGGACCCTGGAGCTGTGAAGCATTTATGCTAACCACCATGCTACCCTGCTGCCCTTATGGGGGCCTCACGGTAGCATGGTGGTTAGCATCAATGCTTCACAGCTCCAGGGTCCCAGGTTCGATTCCCGGCTGGGTCACTGTCTGTGTGGAGTCTGCACGTCCTCCCCGTGTGTGCGTGGGTTTCCTCCGGGTGCTCCGGTTTCCTCCCACAGTCCAAAGATGTGCGGGTTAGGTGGATTGGCCATGCTAAAATTGCCCGTAGTGTAAGGTTAATGGGGGGGGGGAAATTGTTGGGTTACGGGTATACGGGTTACGTGGGTTTAAGTAGGGTGATCATTGCTCGGCACAACATCGAGGGCCGAAGGGCCTGTTCTGTGCTGTACTGTTCTATCTATCTATAAATATTTATCTTTTAAATAAATATTTATGCTTGATTGGATGCTGAATCGATATAGGGTAAACAAGATTGGAGAATTCAATGAATGCCTCAAAGATTGATGTAGGAGAGACAGGTTTTTATTTATGAAGCATTGGCACCAGTATTGGGAAGGTGGAAACTGTACCATTGGGTAATCTTCACCTGAGCCATGCGAGCTGTATAACTTGGGCTGCAGAGAGGGTTTTAAACTAAACAGTAGTTGGGGTGAGGGACCAAATGAGGAAAGGTGTTAAAGAGCGATGGAGAGGCAAAAGTGCAGGGTAGCAATAAGGAGAATAAAATCAGTGTGACAGCAAGGGCTAAAGAGAACAAGTGTGCCAGCCAGAGTTTGCAAAAATAGTAAAAAGACAGAACTAAAGGCTCTGCATCTGCATGTGCCAAGCACTTGTAACTAAATGGATAAATTGTCAGCTCAAATGGAAATACATATGTATTAATATGTATTATCTACTGGCCATTAAAGTAGTGGTGGACAACTTGCCGCCCGGGGCCGCATGCGATCCATCAGGATGCTGAATGTGGCCCATGAGACATTTTGTTGACTGCTGCCCACACAAGAGTTGCCACATTCCACTGGTTTCCATCTGTGTAGCTTTTTTTCATCTGGTATGACTGAAGTGATTTGCATAGGGGCTATTTAGCACACTGGGCTAAATCGCTGGCTTTGAAGGCAGGCCAGCAGCACGGTTCGATTCCCGTAACAGCCTCCCCGAACAGACGCCGGAATGTGGCGACTAGGGGCTTTTCACAGTAACTTCATTGAAGCCTACTCGTGACAATAAGCGATTTTCATTTTCATGTAAAGCAAGGGCAAATGCACTGAGGTGTGTGCTGATTGCTCACAACATTGTGAGAGCCATACACCCCCTCTGCATCCAATCAAGCATAAATATTTATTTAAAAGATTAAAGCAAATTACTGCAGATGCTGGAATCTGAAAAAAAACAGAAAATGCTGGACAATCTCAACATCAGTGGGGAGAGCACAGATAACAATCCAGTCTCACCCCCACAACCCAAAGCTGTGCAGGCTAGGTATATTGGCTATGCTAAATTGTCCCTTAAATGGAAAAAATAATGATCTCGTTATTATCAGTCTCAATTGCACAGAACTGGGTCTATCCACCAGACGAAACTGTCCCCTTTTACCACTACATTCCTATTAACTGCCCGTTTGAATGGCTTCCTGTACCACATTAGGACTGACTCATACACTACATAAAAAAAGATTTTCCTTCCGTCGCCATTGGTTCTTTTGCCATTTACTTTAAATCAATGTCCTCTGTGTTGTGTGATCCCACCGTTGTAATGACATACACAGAACATCTGGTTGTGTAACTGGAATGATGATTTATTGACAAACATGTGGAAAGATAACTAACAGATTACTATACAAAGTTACTTGAATACTCCAGGAGTTACTCTAAGTGCAACTATCCTAATGTACGTCCTACGACCAACTGGTGGGTCCCTCCAATCACATGATGGATGTCTGACACCATCTGCTGGCCGGAGGTCATACCGATAGTTCTATGCACCGATATGCAACTATATATATTTGTTTGTGTATGCATATCACCACATTCCTCCATCCTTTGGAGGCATTCATATTTACAACATGACTGCTCTTTAAACAACTTGATATGCATGAAGGCTTTAAACGTAGGCTGTACACATTTTATTACAAGTTCGGTCTGTCAGGCTTGCGCCATAATCTGGTTGACCTCCTGAGTGAATTGGCGATCGTGTACCATCTACATTGGTTGCTGGTATTCCTGCTCTTTCCTCATTTACTGTTGCGGATGCGTCTTTGATCACTGGCTCCATTGGGTCTGTGGTCTGTGTTCTTAAGTTTGGGATTGCATGCCAGTTCTTCTGCTGGACTCAGCACGAAAGGCCGTTGCACTTTCAGGAGGGCTCTTCAGTTCCTTCACAGAACTGAACCATCCTAAGTAAGCACCAGATACGTCTGCGGACCTGCCTGTTGCAAGACCTTTGCCAGTTTTAACCAACCACTGCAGTTGGCATCCGAGTCTGATGGTATCCCCTGGATGCAGTGGCTGGAGCTTCCTTGTGGATCTATCATAGACCTCTTTCTGCTTCCTCTTTTGAAAAAGCAATTTCAACTCCATCCGTCGATCTACAGGGGGAGCCGTCATGTAAGGCAGGGTCGTCCATAGCGGTCTGTTCATGAGTAGCTGTGCTGGCGACAGTCCATTGATACGGGGCACTGAACGACAGCTTAGAAGCACCAAATAGATGTCTTTCTGGCTATCAAAGGCTTTCTTTCATAGCTGCTTTACGATGTGCCTAAAATACATAGTGGTGGGCAAATTCAGTCCACTCATGAAATAAAGTCATAGTCTGACATGACAATGGTTGGTATACATTGCCAGGCACAAATCGCTTTGGCATGTTGTATGACACACCGAGCAGTTGGGTTCGTCAGCTGTGCAACCCCCGGATAGTTCGAGAAGTAGTCAATAACTACAAGGTAGTCTCTCCCATTGAAGTAGAACAGATCCATACCCACTTTCTGCCACCGAAATACACCGGCTCTTTGTTTTGCTTGCAGCAAAATTTTTGACAGGTGTCACAGTGGTCGACCATGCCTGCAATGTCTTGGATGATGCCTGGCCAATAGATTGTATCCCTGGCCCTGCGCTTACACTTCTCAATGCCCAGGTGCCCTTCATGGAGCTTCTTGAACATGAGCGATCTCAAGGAATGCGGAATCACAATTCAGTGCTGCCGTAGGAGAAGGCCATCTGCCTCACTCAATTCTGACCGCACATTGTAGTACCCAGAGCAGGAACCCATAGTCCATCCCTCTGGGAGACATTTGATTACCTTTTGGAGGGCTATGTCCTTGGCTGTTTCTGCCTTTATTAGGCGTGACTTCTCATCGGAGACTGGAAGCGATGCAGCGACGAGATCAACATGTAGTTGGACATCCTCCTCAACTAGGTGTACCACTTTGATGCCCGTGGTTCGAGAAAGCGTGTCGGCGACTGCAAGGTACTTGCCTGGCGTATAGATGAGGTCAAAGTCATTAGGCGTTGTATTCTCGGGGATGTTTGACACAATGGAAACAAGTGGCCCATGGGTCTGTCTCCAGCAGAAACGCTGGCAGCTGGTACACATAATCATTGACTTTTTCTAGACCCGTGACTAACCCAAGGCATCCCTTTTCTATCTGCACATACTTGAGTTCTGTTTCAGTCATCACTCTAGACGTGTATACCACCGGCAGCCCGCTGCCGTCTGCACCCTGCTGAAGTAAAACCGCTCTGAGGCCATCCTGGGATGTATCAGTCAAAATCCGTGTCTTTTTTGCCGGGTCAAAGGAGAGTAAGGGCGCAGTCATCAGCAAGACACACAATGCTTGCCACTCCTGCTTGTGTTTGGGAGACCATTGAAACACTACGTCCTTACTTATTAAGTCTCGGAGCTGGGATCTTTTGGGAGCCTACATTGGGACTTAACTAGACCACAAAGTTGATCATCCCAAGTATGGGCAGCACGGTAGCACAGTGGTTAGCATGGTTGCTTCACAGCTCCAGGGTCCCAGGTTCGATTCCCGGCTTGGGTCACTGTCTGCGCGGAGTCTGCACATTCTCCCCATGTCTGCGTGGGTTTCCTCCGGTGCTCTGGTTTCCTCCAAAGATGTGTAGGTTAGATGGGTTTGCCATGCTAAATTGTCTCTTAAGTGTCCAAAAAGGTTAGGTGGGGTTACTGGGTTACAGTTGGTGGAGGTGTGGGGTGCTCATTCCAACGGCGGGTGCAAACTTAATTGGCCAAATGGCCTCCTCCTGCACTGTAAATTCTATGATCTATGTTAAGTATATGTAAGATGCCTTTTTTGTCTGTGAGTTGTGGCATCGTTAGAATGGCCTTAATCGTTTTGTCACACCTTTGGCTGAGAGCCTGTCCCCTACAAAGGTGAAAGTATCAACCCCGATTTGGCATTTTGTTTGATTGAGCTTGAGGCCATTTTTCTTTTACCCGCTGTAGAACTCGAAGAATCCTTTCATCATGCTCTTCACTCGTGGATCGCCAGATTATGATATCATCGACATAGATGCAGACGCCTGGCAAGTCTTCCACTACGTGCTCCATGGCACGATGCAAAATCTCAGACGCCAAATTATGCTGAACAGCATTCTCAGGAAGCAGTTTCGCCCGAATGGTGTGTTAAACGTATACAAGCCTTGTGCTTGCTTTCTCCAGCTTGAGCTGCCAGAAGCCATGCAATGCTTCCAACTTGCTGAAACACTTTGCTCCAGCCATTGAGCAAGCTTTCTTTCCTTCCTCTTCAGGATAGCGTAGTGTTCCCTTTTGATGTTCAAGTTGAGATCCTTGGGGTCCATACATATCCTCAGCTCACCATTCTTCTTTTTAATACGGAATTAACCCAGTCGATAGGTTCCTCTCTGCACCTGATGGCTCCTAGAGCCGTTGTTCTGTGTAATTCAGCTTTCAGTTTGTCCTTCAGTGGAGCAGGCACACATATGGGCACGTGCATGACTGGCTTTGGATTCTCCTTCAATTAGATGCAATATGTAAAAGGCAGAGTGCCAAATCCTTGAAATACCTCTGGATAGTCCTTCATGATTGATTCAATTAATATATATTGACCGGGTGCCATGCTTTCTGCAGTGTACACCTGCCCAAGCTCTTCACAAGCCTCCACTCCAATTGGCGACTCATGCTCTGGCTCCACTACGGAGAATATTATCCTGCACGTCCTGTCTTTGACAGTGACTTCGAGCTCACATGCTCCTTAGGCCGTGATCTGATGACCGTTATAGTCCTTTAGGAACACTGCACTTGGAACCATATTTGGCTTGATTTTTAGTCGTTGGCCCTTGCTTCTGTGTCGAGCTTACATTTGATTGACGTACCATTAAACATTAGCGGAATTTCCCTCTAAGGGGACTACAAGATAAGGTGACGTCTAAAACAGGGGTTGGGAAGGGGAAGGTCTCGGAAATAGACAAAGGACTGATGGAGTGGGAAGGGGTCCCAATCGGGGAGGTGAAAGGAAGTGGGAGGAAGAGTTGGGAGGGGAGCTGAAGCCAGGTTAAGGGAGAAGGCCCTGAGGAGAGTTAATGAATCCTCGTCGTGCCAGGTTTAGTTTAAGAGGTCCACAGGGCTCATATGACTGTTGCCCGGATGAGCAGTTTTTCTGAGGAGGTGGAGGACAGGTGTGGTCGGTGCGGGGGAAGTCCTGCGAACCATGTACGTATGTTTTGGGCGTGTCCGAGTCTGAGGGGATTCTGGCAGGGATTTTCAGATGTCATGTCAGAGGTCCTGGAAAGGAGGGTGACTCCGAGATCAGAGGTGGCAATATTTGGAGTGTCAGAAGATCTGGGAGCCTGGGGGGGATACCAAATTAAGTTGTTTTTAAGAATCAATGTGCAGCCTGTAGCTCAGTTGTAGTGGCCTCATTGGAGTCAGAAGTCCCTGTCTGAAGACTTGAGCATATAATCTAATTTAATCTCCAGTGCAGTACTTAGGGGGTGCTGCACTATTAGAGGTACCGTCCTTCAGATTTGACATTAAATTAAGTCCCATCTGTTGTCTCAGTTGGAAGTCAACCAACCCCCAATATCATCATAATATTGCTTCTTGGTGGGCTCTCTCAGTACGGTAGCATAGTGGTTAGCACAGTTGCTTCACAGCTCCAGGGTCCCAGGCTCGATTCCTGGCTGGGTCACTGTCTGCGTGGAGTCTGCACGTTCTCCTAGTGCCTGCGTGGGTTTCCTCCCACAGTCCAAAGATGTACAAGTTAGGTGGATTGGCCATGCTAAATTGCCCTGAGGGTCCAAAACATGTTAAGTGGGGGTTACTGGGTTAGGGTAGATATGTGAGCTTCAGTAGGGTGCTCTTTGTAAGGGCCAGTACAGACTCAATGGGCCGAATGGCCTCCTGCATGGTAAATTCTATGATTCGATGAATATCCAAATCAGTTGTTGCTCCCATTACAGCAACGGCTCAATAAATCATGTCAAAAACTGCTTAATTGGATATAAAGCACTATAGGATATCCCAAGGTCACGAAAGGCACTTTATAACACAAGTCTTTCTTCTTACTTGTGAAATGTATAGAATGTTGAACAGGGTTGCCTGAAAAATCACAGGTCAGTCAGGGGCATGAAACATATTTTTCAGGTCATTTCAGATGTCCCATATCTCCTCAGTGATGAGGATTGCCTGCCAGCAAGCAGCTGGGATGGGAGCCTGGACTCTTGCTGGATGCCAATTTGGAGATAACCCGGCATCAAAACTCAACATTCGTCAAGTCAGCGCTGTCCCTCCTATCCAGCATTCAAAGAGAAATGTTGGAAGCACACACAGAAAACTGGGACTAGAACAAGGAAGTAAAGCTTCCTATTCTGGCAACATATAGGGAAATTAAACTGAAATGTGTGTATTAACAGAAAACATTTAGGAAGAGGAAGAATCCAACAATGCAAAATGAAATATTTCTAATACAGAGCAAAGCAAAGGACAGGGGCGGGGCATGAAAGTACAGGTAGGCGATTGGCGGGTTTCTGAGAGGAACAGATTCAAGATAGATTTAGACGAGAAGCACCCAACACAGATAGTTGATGGTCTCTGCAAGGTGCTGTCTCAATAAATTAACAGAAACATAAGGGTTGTACTGAACACCACTAACACATGTTAAGGAAGCTTAAGTAATTGATCACTTAGCTAAAAACACAACAATAAATCCAAAGTGAAGACATTAAACAGTCTGCGAATGCTCCTCTTTTTATCAGAGGCCACCAGGGAACCAACAGTTGTCAGGTAAATTATTCACCTCCCTCCCTATTCCCATACTGTTCAATGAGCAGCCAATATAGCAGCAGCTGGAGTACAGACTCTCCGGCAAGTCTCAGGAGGGGCGGGAGAAGGAAAGAAGCCGAGAGAAAGAACAAGTCATAGAGATTTACAGAAACAAAATTGGGAAGAAGGAAATGAGGATGGCTACTTGAGAGTAAGTTTTATACACAATGAAAAAAGTGGGGGGGGGGGGGGGGGGGGAAACGAAACTGGAATATAACATTCAGATAAATACACAGATTCAGAAAGGTGCAATAAAGGTGCCAGATTTTAAAATGCAACTCAAAAAGTGAGATTGGAACATTTACTTCAATGAAGCACACCAGCCATGACAAATCTGATCCCCTGGGCCCCTGCTCCATCTTGGGCTAGGCAGCACATTTGCTCTCAAGTGAACAATTTGAGAGATGACGTGTGGTAAGGGTAGCATGTTTGTGAGGAACAAGTGACTTTGGCCCCCGTCAGTCCCAAGGTTCTCTACCACTGGGGGTTTCTCTCAACTCATGTCTACCTTTGGTGCAGACTAATTAATATAAAGATTAATTGTTATGATTAGTTAACAACTCCATTGTTACTGTATTCTACCACTACCAGAATGGCACAAGACGAACCAGATGGGAGCACGTTCTTCACTGAGCAATTCCTACTTTCCCCTGGATTCCACAGGGATGCCCTTTCGGCGGTCAAATCAAAAATGAGAGCGCTCATGGAGGACAGAAACACTCTATGGAGCACAAGACAAAACTATAAACTCCAAAATAGACAAACTGCACTGAGTAAAGTGCAGTTCCTAACCATTGCCATAGCCATTAAATCTTGGACGTGTGAAGCAGGAAGCGAGAGTTGGAGTCAAAGGCAGATTAATGTCGTTATGGAGGCAGCCAGAACACAACATGCCTGTTAATAGTTACAAACTAAGACGACAGTTGGGTGTATGCCATACTCTGTCCATGTGGGTACCACAACATTTCATAGTGTTTACGGGATGGAAACACGTCATTCAGTCCAACCGGTCCATGCCAATGTTTACGCTCCACACTAGCCTCCACCTACCCTGTCATCTACTATGTACAATCTACCATGGAGTCACTGCAAAATTCAGAAATGTGACTTTAAATCTGCCTCATTACGCTTCACAAAAACTAAACCCATACCAATCAAACTAGGAATCCTGCAAACTGGGACCTCCTGGAGGGATCTTCACATTGGGAACAAGTGGATGTTCTTGAAAAAAAAAACACATTCAAAAAGAGTGCACGGAAAGAAACGTACTCGCCTAGACCCCCTCACCCCTTCAATTTATCCTTTCTCCTGTTATCCGGTCTTTAATCAGAAAATGCAATCTTTCCGGTGCACCCCAAGGTTTACTTTTTCCAACCTGATGAGAAGCTTGGCTGTGGCAAAGCCAAACACAAAATATGGTGGCGCAAGAGCTTCCGAAACATGGCCAGGCATGCCACCTGGTGGCTAGGTGGAGAAAAGTGCACCATTTTGTACTTCATATCACTCACATGTTTCCATCATTGAAGGTTGCAGAAACAATTTACATCTCTCTTCGAATTTGGATTGTATCGTGTACTGAGGTACAGTGAAAGGTATTGTTCTGTGTACAGTCCAGACAGATCATTCCATACGTGAAAAATAATATAGGACATACATAAATACACAAAGTAAATACACAGGCACAGGCAACAGGGAAGCATACAGAGTGCAGTACTACTCAGTAGAGAAGATGTGTGAAGAAATCAGATCAGTCCATAAGAGAGTCATTCAGGAGTCTGGTAAGAGCGGGGAAGAAGCATTTTTTGAACTTGCTAGTGCATGTATCTCCTGCCCGATGGAAAAAATTGGAAGAGTGAATAACCCGGGTATGAGGGGTCTTTGATTATGCTGCCCACTTTCCCAAGGCAGCAGGATGTACAGAGAGTCAATGCATGGGAGGCGGTTTGCGTGATTGACTGGGCTGTGTTCATGATTCTCTTTAGTTTCTTACGGTCTTGGGCCAAACAGTTGCCATACCAGGCTGTGATGCAACCAGATAGGATGCTTTCTTTTTTTTTAATAAACAATTTTATTAGATAGGATGCTTTCTATGGTGCATCTGTAAAAATTAGTAAGAGTCAATGTGGACATGCCAAATTTCCTTGGTTCCCTGAGGAAGTTTAGCAGCTATTGTGCTGTCTTGGTCATAGCGTCAAAGTGGGCAGACCAGATCAGATTGTTGGTGATGTGTACATCCAGGAATTTGAAACTGCTAACCATCTCCACCTCGGCACCATTGACGCGGACAGGGGTGTGTACGATACTTTGCTTCCTGAAGTTAATAACCAGCTCTTTAGTTTTGCTGTGTTGAGGGAGAGATTGTTGTTGTTACACCGTGCCACTAGGTTCCCTATCTCTCTCCTGTGCTCTGATTCATCACTTTCAAGATTTGACCAACTACATTTGTGTCATCAGCAAACTTGTAGTAGGAGTTGGAGCCAAATTTTGACAGAGTTGTGTGTGTTTAGGGGATAGTAGGGGGCTAAGTAAGCAGCTTTGTGAGGCCCCATCGTGGAGGAGGAGTTGTTGATCCTTACTGATTACTTACTCTTTATTCTCATCAAATCATTCTGCACTCAAACTATTTATTATTCATGTTGATATAGTTCCCATAATACATAATTGTGAATCTCCAACCTCGGAATGTCTCTTTTTAAAAAAACGATCGCCTTATTTTTTACTGTCAGATAAATTATCCGGTGTTGTGAATTTGTGATTCACCATTGAAAATAATTTTCCTCCAAAAGTGTACAAAATTCAGCTGTGATACTGCTCAAAGCTAAGTGAACACCCAGTCATCCAGAACTAAACAATGCCAGTGAGTCAGAACTGCTTCACGACAAGTCAAACCAGAATGATGATAATTTTGCAAACCTGTGCATTAACTGTTGTGCAACATCAACACAAACAGCACGAGTAAGTGCAGGGAGAGAACATGTAACAGGTGATGGAATGGGGCACTGCGGAAAAAAAGAGTGACAACCATTCCCCCATGAATGACAAAGTTACGATAATGAGGTATTAAACCGTGAAACACACTGGGAGAACCAGATTGCATAAAGAAACTCTAAACCAAGAGGTTTGACAGGGTTGAAAACATTTTTTACCTGTCGTCAGTTCATGGCCATCTTCTCCAAAACCCTGCAGTTCTCTTCTCTTTCTGGAATACAAACAAAGCACTCACAGTACAAACAAAGGAGATTAGTATAAATAAGGAAGTCTAAAAGAATGTATCATCAAAGAAGGTATATGGGTGAAATAGGCAGCGGCACCAGAGATGTGACGCAAGATGCTGTGTTCTGGATTACCCCAGATTGAAATCAGGCCATCATAAAGAAAACTTGATTGAGCAGCTAGTTCAAGGGTGGTACAAGGGAGGGAGCTGGTGGCTGGTCACAAGCCCAATGCATGCAGAATAGCTCAATGGAATCATTATTTGCCTCCAGCAATACCAATCTACTTAATGCCGTAACTTGTGGGAGAGTTTTGTGGCTTCTATCTGGAACTGTGCAATACGCAGGGAGCAGCAGCGTATTAGACAGGCAACTACATTATTTTTTTAAGAAAGTGTGGCAAGAACAAAATTAATTTTGTAATTATACTGGGAGATTTTTTTTGATAATCATAGAAATATATAAACATATTAAAGGTTATGTACAAGTTAGTGAGAAAACCTCTCGCTTCAGTCCCCCCAACTTTCATATCTCCCTTTCCTCATCTTCTCTCCTCCCCCTTCTTTCTATCCCTCTCTACTCCTTTTGTTCCGCCACCTCTCCCTATTTCTCCCTATCGGTTCCAACCACTCACATCCACCAGTTCTCTTCCATCTATATAAAGATGCAATAGTGTAGAGAACACCTGAAGTGCTTCAGAATCATTCCAGAAAAAAAAGCTAACTCTACTTTTAGTCAATGTACCTTCTTCTCAAACTCTGTCCAGTTAGACTGAAAAACCCTTCTCCACCCTCCAGGACCAACTTATAAAGATAATCAACTGTGCTAAAAGGAATGGCAGCAAATAGAAGACTTCTCCTGGAGAAAACCTACACTTCCAATGACTGGATGAGCCATTTGTCACCAGTAGTTTTTAAAAAGAATGTTTTTATTCTCCATTTTCACATTTTCCTTCAAATTTTACACCCCACCCACAGACAGTAAACGATAACAAATACAAAGTCAATCCCCTTAACAACAACAATGATCCCATCCTCCCACCACCCCAAACAAAGGCCCACCTGTCAATATATGCATTAAATAAGACAAACCCTCCCACGGTGGGAAAAAGAAACAAAGGAGAAAAAGAAAAACGAGTCACCATTAATCTACAGAGTCCACCCCCCCCCCCCCGACCCCTGACACTCAATGCCATCCAACCTCCGAAAGAATACCGCAAATGACACCCAAGAGTTGTAAACACCCCCTCCCCAACTCCTCCCCTCCACTTCCTCTTGGAAAACTCCTCCCCCCAACCTCGGTTCCTTCCCCTAACTTTCCACCCCGGCAAGACCCATCGGTCCCTGTTCTGCCAGGCTCCGATGGCCGCAGCCCCTCCCCCCACCTCACTCCCGTTCACTGGCCAGCTTAAACCGGCCAGCGTGGAGGCCCCCGCTCGGGTCTCTTTCCCCCTTGCCCGGCCCCAGGAAAACCCAGAAATCCCTTTTAGCACACCAACCCCGCATACACACCCACACCCCAAAGAACCCTCATTGAGAGTGAAAGTCCCATCACTTCCCTTGTCCAAATATATACAACATTGGCTCCTTTACACCAGCACGCAGTGAAACAAAATAGAAAAAATAGTCATGAGGCCACATCGGTACATGGCCATTTCTAAATTCTGCCACAGTCCTTCTGCCTTCGCAAACTCCTCCGCTGCTTCCGCCGTCCCAAAATAAAAGTCCTTAAACTTGTCAGTCATCCTCAGCTTCGCTGGATATACCATGCCACACTGCATCTTGCTAATGTACAGTACCCTCTTCACCCGGTTGAAGGCAGCCCGCCTCCTCGCCAGCTCTACCGTATAGTCCTGGTATACACGTATACCAGCTCCAGCCCACTGCACCACCCGCTTCTGCTTAGCCCAGCACAGGACCTTCTCCTTCACACTGTACCTACGGAAGCACAGAGTCACTACTCTTGGTGGCTCACTCGCCTTTGGTACAGGCCTCCACAACCAATGAGCCCGATCCAGTTTATATCGCCAACATCGTGGCAAAATACTCAGTCGGCCTTGGGCCTTCCACTCCTTCGGGCAGCCCCACAATCCTCAAATTCTGTCACCTGGATCTGTTTTCCAGGTCTTCCATTTTGCCTCGCAGATCCTTGTTGATCACTATCACCTTCCGCATCTCCTTCCCCATCAAGGTAAGTTGATCACCGTGCTTCAATAATGTCTCTTCCACTTCCTTCAGCGCCTCGCCCTGCTCCTGCACCTCCACCACTGCGCTCGCCACCGCCGTCCTCACCGGGGTAATCGCCTCCTCTACTAGCACTTTCAAAATCGCCCCATCTCCTTCCTCATTGACTCCCAAGTGTTTTGTGAAATGCCTTTCGAATTCCACGGCCATAACCTTAGTTATTTCTTCAGCCGTAAGCAACGTGGCCTCCCCTGGTGCTCCAGCCTCCATTTTCCTTGCCGACCCCGCAGTGACCCTTCCATTCCCCGATGGACTTTCAGCTGTTCCTGATCCTCGACATTTCCCTTTACTGTGCTTTTGTCCGACGTTTACTGCCTTCACTGCCCTTAGGACCAGGCGTTAAACCCCGACAATGCCGTTCCCGAACGGGAGCCCTCCAATGTGCAGCTGCCTCCCACCCGCCATCACCAGAAGTCCACCAGTAGTTTCTACCTTAAACTTCGAATCATAGAATACCAACAGGACAGAAAGAGGCCATTCAGCACCAGCCCTCCAAAAGAGCACCCTAACCCTAAGCCCACTGCCCTGCCCCATTCCTGTAACCGACGTAAGTTTTTGGACACAAAGGAGCAATTTTAGCATGGCCAATCCACCTAACCTGCACATCTTTTGGAGGAAACCCACGCAGACACGTGGAAAATGTTCAAACTCCACAGTCATCCACGGCCAGAATTGAACCTGGGTCCCCGCCGTTGTGAGGCAACAGTGCTAACCACTGTCACCATGCCGCCCTTTGTCAGGTTCTCATCAGGATCCAGTCACATAACTCCCACGATCCAAGCACAGCACTCAAATAGACACTTATTTAACAACTTAATGTAAACGTGCAATACTCATGGATCTCCTGCGGCATTGCTCACTAATGGTCTGAGTCCACCTGATGTTTAGCTGCTGAGGTGGAACAGAGCTAAACCTGCCCTGAAACCTTTGCTCAAACACTCCCTTGGGGTAGTAGTCTGAATGGACAATGCATGTCAAACATACTGCTTGTAAATCTCAGATTACATTTGCAGCTGTTTGTAATCCTCAGGTTTCAGCTCACAGGTATGCAGTAGGAAATAAATTGGCTCTTTTGTTAATAGCTTGTATAGCATCTTTAACCTATAATATGATCCAAAGAACATCACCAATCAAGGTGACTCTGAAGCACATAAAATGATCCAAATGCTTGGTTAAAGTTGTTTTTTGAGGAGCATCTTACAATCATAACAGGAGGAGTAGGCCATTCCGCCTGTTCTGTCATTCTATAAGATCAAGGACGATCTGAGACTGTAACTCCACTTTCCTGCTTGCACACCCCCCTCCCCCGGCTACCACCGCCTCCTTAAAGAAGGAATGAGGTAAAGAAAGAGGAGATGACATTCAGGGAGCTAATTCCAGAGTTTAGGAAATAGGCAACTGAAGACACCGGCATTAATACTGGAGCAATGACATTAGATGCACAGGAAGGCAGAATTAAACGAGCACTCAGATCTCAGAGGACTAGAGATTGGAGGAGCAAGGCAATGGAGAGATTTAAACAACTTGGATTGGTGTAGTGTCTTTAATAAAGTAAAATGGAAAGTTAAACAAAGTGTGACAACGTGCCTCGTGAATGAGCAGGTCACTCAAAGTTTGGGAAAGATATGCTTTAAGAAGCATCTCAAAGCAGAAGAGAGGTAAAGCGACAGCTAGGTTGCCAAAACGGGAGCCATTCAGCAAGCACAGGTATGATCGGTGAAGGGGAAGTGGGATGAACTAAAATACAGTCAAGCTTAAGGAGATTGGACATAGATGGTCAGCTAGAATAGCACTGGAATAGCTGAGTCCAGGGGAAACAAAAGCATGGATGAGTTTCAGCAGTGGCACAAGCAGAAAGGTGAAATTTGGTGATGGGAGTCATCCATAGTGAAGAAGAAACAGTTAGGGGCCAGGAAACTCTGTTTCTTCATCTCCATATATGACCTTCCCCATTAACACTTCCAAAATGTTTTCCTTTCTCCTCAACTGAGTAATCCTCCCACTATATTTCATCTTTCTGCTTTGACAAAGGGTCATCTGGACTTGAAACATTAGCTCTTTTCTCTCCCTACAGATGCTACCAGACCTGCTGAGATTTTCCATCATTTTCTCTCTGGTTTCATTCCTCTCGCTGTAGTTGACAGGGTTCTCCACCAGATCAAAAACACTTCTTACAATTCTACTCTCACCTCTCCCCTTCTTTCCCAGAGCCACAATAGGAACCTTCCAGCCCAATAGCCTCAGTAATCAACAAATCATCCTCTGTCATTTTCGCCAGCTCCTGTGAGATGCCACTACAAAGCCCATCCTCCCCTACCCTCCCTTTTCATTATTCCCAAGGGAGCAATCCTCCACAACGCCTGTCCTTACACCTCCTCCCTTCTTACAAGCCAACACCCCAAACATTCCTTTCACGTGAAACATTTACTTGCACTTCTATCAATTTAGTATACTGTATTCACCCTCTCCTCTACACCAAGCTGGATGGCCTCTTTGTGGAACACCTCTGTTCAATCCACGAGCATGACCCCGAGTTTCCTGTCGCTTGCCATTTCAATTCTCTGTCTTGTTCCCAATCTAACTTGCCAACGGCCTGCTAGTGTGTTGCAATGAAGCCCAATGTCTCAAGTCTACAAACATCTGGACTCAATACTGAGTCCAACCACTTTAGATCAAACCTCTGCCACCATTATGTTGTGTTTGTTTTGTTGAGTTCTTTCCTTTCATTTTGCAGATGGTTGCTATATCCACGCCTCATCTGGACACAACCTTTATTTCTTTACTATACCCATTCCCATTTTCTTTGGCTTCTGCATCATGAAATATTTTGTTATTTAGTTTTGTCTGCTCTCCACCCTAACACAGAGCTTCCCTTTTGTTCTTTCCGTCGTCTCCCTTCTCTATTGCCTCAAAAACTCTTACATTACATTTCCATTTACCTTCAGTTCTGATGAAAGGTCATCGACCTGAAACATTGGGCAGGATTCTCTGGCCGCTCCCGCCCGGCAACCGGAGTTTCCTGCCCAAGGTCAATGGACTTTTCCCATTGTCTTGCGGCAGGCGGGAAGAGGAATCCAGCCCATTAACTCTTTCTCTCCATACATGCTGTTTTAAACATTAAAAAGCTAAGGTACAGGAACCAAGAGAATGAATGCCTCAAACCAATCCCTGCAAATAACATGCTGTGACAGTTCAGACCTGGATAGTTATCAAAAGAACCTAACCTTTAATTAGAATGACATTCATAGACTCTCTACAGTGCAGGATGCCATTCAGCCCATCAAGTCTGCACCAACCCTTCGAAAGACCACTCTACCCAGACCTAATCCCCCGCCCTATTCCTGCAACCACACTCTAAGGTAGAAATTTAGCTTGTCCAATCCATCTAACCTGCACATTTTTTTTAAATAAATGTTTTTTATTAGATTTTTGAACAAAGTATATTTACAGTTACGTACACAGAATAATATATATATATATATAAAAAAAAAGAGAAAACACAAAAAAACTGGTAGGATATTATGCATTGGCTCAACAACAGCAACTCAGTACAGTTGCCAATATTATTTTTGACACATAAGTAGGTGTGTGTGTGTGTGTGTGGGGGGGGGGGGGGCTGGACTGCGGAGGATAATATACATTTGGGTGCTGGAGAAACCCTTACATTAGTTATGTCCAATACAGAGAGGAACCTGCACATCTTTGGACTGATGTGGAGATGTGTGGGCGTTGGACTGGGATGGGCACATCTTTGGACTGTGGGAGGAAACCGGAACACCAGAGGAATCCCATTCAGACACAGGGAGAATGTGTACACTTCTCACAGTTACCGGAAGTCGAAATCGACACAGGCACCTGGCGCTGAGGCAGCAGTGCTAACCACTGCGCCGTGTCACCCATTACATTACACCCACCAAAACATTTTTCACTCCCAACTCCTCAAAACTTAGGTGGTAAAATGAAAATGAAATATTTGAGTTTAGATGGTGCCTTTCATGCACTTCAAAGTGCTTTACAGTCAATGGAGTACTTTTAAAGTGTACTCACTGCTTTAACGCAATGTTGAAATTCTCTAGAAATTGTCAAATCTTACAAATTTAGAAACAAAGTCACCTTTAAACAGGACAAATACACATTTTGTAGCCTGACTCAGACCTGCATACTCACAGTTTGAAGTTCAGCACTGCTCCTGCATTCATCAGCAAGGTGCTGCAAGAGATTAAACAAAGTGAACACATGAAGGAATAATTTTATCTTGTAATTTCCTACCCTTGCAGGTTGCCTTTTGCATTGCATGTATTTGCTGGGACACATATCTTCCAATCCCTCTAGTTAATTTCTTCTGACAGAAACTGAGCAACATTTCTGGAAGAGGGAAGCGACTAGTTTAGGGAGTTCCAATGTTGCAGCTAAATTTTTTTAATTCCCTTGTCCCAAACATTCCATCGTGTGAAACAGGTTTTTTCGGTTTGGTGTTTCCTGTTGCCAGCAATGAGCAGCCGGCTATGACAATGGGGACGCAAGAAATAGACAAGAGAGCACGTAGCTTGACCCCTTCCTTCCCACTACCTTTTACTTTGGCTATGCCTTCGCACCCTATCCATACATCCCTTCATTCCTTTATTATCCCTCTGGCTTCAATATACTCAACAACCAAACATCCTCAGCTCTCTGGGATAGAGAATCCCAAACGTTTACAACCCTCTCACTCAGTGAAGACATTTCCATCAAAGTCCAAAACACCCTTTATTCCGAGAGTGTTACCCACCAGTCCCAGATTCCCACCTGAGGAAGCATCCTCCCAGCAGATGTCCTGTGAAGTCTCTTCTCAGAAATGTAATATGCTGCAATGAGATCACTTCTCAATCTTCTAAACTCTGAAGAATGTAAGCCTCATAAGGTAATAACACCCTTATCCCAGAAATCAGGGGAATGAACCTTAGCGAGTCCTGGTAAATATAGTCTTCCTTACTCCAGGTGTGGTCGTGCCTACCCCCTATACAATCGCAGTAATACTTTACCCTTTATTTTGTTTTTTTCATCACTGGCAAGACCAACATTTGTTGCCCATCCCTAATTACCCTGGAGAAGGTAGCGGTAGGCCACCTTCTAGAACCACGACAGTCCATCTGGTGTAAGTGCATCCATAGTGCAGTTAGGTAGTTCCAGGGTTTTGGCCCAGCGACAGTGGAGGAATGATGATATAGTTCCAACTGAGGAAGGCTTGTGGCTTGGGGAGAGGAACATGCAGGTGGTGGTGTTCATATAATCGCCCTTCTAGTAATGGAGGTTGTGGGTTTGGAAGTTGCTGTTGTAGGAACTTTGGAGTAAGGAGCGAAGGAGCTGCTGCAGTGCATCTTATACATGGTGTACACTGCCGCTGGGCGTTGGTAGTAGAGGATGTGAATATTGAGGTTGGTGAATAGTGTGCCGATCAAGCAGGCTGCTTTGCCCTGGATGGTGTCAATCTTCCCGAGTATTGTTGGAGCTGCACGCATCCAGCATGTGGAAAGTATTCCATCAGACTCCTGACTTGTAGACAGTGGACAGGCTTTGGGGAGTCAGATGAGTTACTCTCCACAGAATTCCCAACCTCCAATCTGCTCCTGTATTTATGGAGCTAGTCCAGTTCAGTTTCTAGTCAATTGTAATCCCCAGGATGTTGAGAGTGGGGGATTCAGCAATGGTAATGCCATTGAATGTCAAGGGGAGTTGGTTAGATTCTCTCATTGCAGAAGGTCATTGTCTGGCACTTGTCTAGTGCAAATGTCTCTTGCCATTTATCAGCTCAAACCTGAATGTTGTCCAGATCTTGCTGCATTTGAACATCAAAACCTTCAGAATCTGTTGCAACTTGCTCTCTGATCCCTTTGCAATAAAGGCTAACATGCCATTTGCTTTCCTAATTGTTGCACCACTTGCACATTGACATCCTGCGAGTTTTGCTTCTCCATTGTCCCTCCAAATACCAGCATTTTTCAGTCTCAATTTAAAAAAAAATTCTGTTTTGCTATTTTTCCAAAGTGGCTAATTGCAAATTTCTCCACATTATCTTCCATCTGCCATATTCTTCTCCGTTCATTTAACATCTCTAAATCCTTTTGCAGCCTATATGCATCTGTTTACTTCTCCATTAACTATGTATCGCCAGCAAATCCAAGATAGATTACACTCGGTCCCCTAATCCAGGTCATTAATATAGATTGTAAATAGCTGACGCCCAGGTACTGCAGATTGCTGTATTTCACTAGTTCTAGCTTGACAAACTGAAAATAAAATGCTTCATAGTTTTCTGTCCCCATCTGTGCTAGTATAGAATCACAGAATTCTACAGTGCAGGAGGGCATTTGGCCATCGTGTTTGCACTGGCTCACCGAATGAGCAATTAACTTTGTGCCATTCTGCTGCCTTCTCCCCATAACCCTGCACATTATTCCAGTTCAAGTAACAGTTTAATTCCCTTTTGAAAGCCTTGATTGAACCTGCCGCCACCATACTCTCAGGCAGCGCATTCCAGATCCAAACCATTCACTGTGTGAAAAAGATTCTCATTTGCTTCTTTGCAAATATCTTTAAATCTGTTCACTTTCCTTCTCAATCCTTTCACAAGTGAAAGCAGTTTCTTTCTTATACTGTCTCGACCCCTCATGATTTTCAATCCCTCAGTCAAATCTCCTCTCAGGTATTCCGGGGATGAGGCATGAGGAGAGATTAAACAGTTTGAGTTTGTACTCATTGGAGTTGAGAGAGGATCTGACCGAGGTGTATAAATTACTAAAAGGGATTGAAAAAGTAAATGTAGACAAACGATCCCCCTTGTGGGGAAATCTAGAACAAGATGCCACAGATATAGGTTGAGAGACGGTGGATTTAGAACGGAGATGAGGAGGAACTACTTCTCGCCGGGGTGGTGAATTTGGGGAACTCACTGCCCTATCGTGCGGCAGAGTCGGAATCATTAAATGGTTTCAAGAAAGAGATTAGATATATTTCTGATAAGAAACAGGTTAAAGGGATATGGGGAACAGGTAGGGAGGTGGCTTTGAGACCAGGAAGAGATCAGCCATGATCTGATTGCGTGGTGGAGCAGACTAGAGTGCTGAATTGCCTACATCTGCTCCTAATTTATTTTGTGGGAATATTTTGTTTTTGTACTCATTGGCTTAGATGCCTGTATAAGAGGCAATTTGTAGGAATAGATAGTGTGCTGGGTTAAGTTACAAACAGTACAAACTACCTCACTGAATGGGACCCAGACGTGGGTATTTCTAGGGAGTATTTTAACAGCCACTGATAACAGCTCCAAAGGACAACGAGCACCATGTATCCTCAATAGCTCAAGGTCTCCATTCCTATGTTCTCCAAAAAAAGTCCCAACTTCTCCAATCTATCTTCATAACAAAAGGGCTGGTTAGCTCAGTGGGCTAAATAGCTGGTTTGTGATGCAGAACAAGGCCAGCAGCGCGGGTTCAATTCCCGTACCAGCTTACTCAAACAGGGGCCGGAATGTGGTGACTAGAGGCTTTTCACAGTAACTTCATACTTGTGACAATAAAAGATTATTATAACTGAAGCTCCTCATCCCTGGAATCGTTCTTGTGAATCTTCTCTGCGCTATCTACACTGCCTTCACATGCTTTCTAAAGTGCGGTGTCCGGAACTGATCACAACTCCAGTTGAGGCCAAACTAGTGTCTCAATGAGTAAAACCGAGCGAGGATGAGGAGCTTTATCAGCTGCTCTCTCCACCTGTCCTGCCAAGTTTGATGACTTATGCCCAAATGAACCCAGGGTCTTCTGTTTCAGCACCCCCTTTGGAATGGCCCCCTTAATTTCATATTGTCACCATGTTCTTCCTGCCAAAATTAGTTACTTCACATCTCTTCACATTGAACTTCATCTGCCACTTCACCTCACAGCTGACAATGGGCCTCCGAGTTTCGTATCATCCACAAATTTGAAATTGTGCCCTGTACACAAATTCTAGATCATTAACAAATATCAGGAAAAACAAAGGTCCCAACACTAATGCCTCCATCGTCTCCATATACAGATCTTAAAACTCTAGCATGTCAGCCATCAGCTCCGGGGGATGTCATTTTAGTCCAATTAATTCCTTCCAATGTTATTTCTTCACTAATGCTAATAATGTTCCTAATCGGGGCAGCACGGTGGCCTAGTGGTTAGCACAACCGCCTCACGGCGCTGAGGTCCCAGGTTCGATCCCGGCTCTGGGTCACTGTCCGTGTGGAGTTTGCACATTCTCCCCGTGTCTGCGTGGGTTTCGCCCCCCACAAACCCAAAAACGTGCAAGCTAGGTGGATTGGCCGCTCTAAATTGCCCCTTAATTGGAAAAATGATTGGGTACACTAAATTTATTTTTTAAAAAAAATAATGTTCCTAATCTCATTTTCTCTAGACCCTTATTCCCTAATAATTCTGGAATTTTTGTGTTTTCTATTGTGAAGACATTTACAAAGTAGTCATTTAATGTCTCTGCCAATTCCTGATTTCACATTGTAACGTCTCCTGTCTCTGCCTCCAAGAGACCCACATTTAATCCAGTTTATCTCCTTTCTTAAATACGTACACTTTTACAATCTATTCTCACGTCCCTCACTAGTTTACTCTCATATTCTATCTTCTCTTTCATCATCAATTTCCTGGTCATCATTCACTGAATTTTAAAATCCTCCCAATCCTCAAGCACACTACTCTTTTTAGCAACATGATAAGCCTCTTCCATCTATCTAGTACTTTTCATTAGCCACAAACTCAAGTAAAGTCGTGGACCACTTTACTTGAGTTTTGTTAATTTAATGAGGGAATGTATAATCATCACAAATGATGAATCAATTTCTTAAATGTTTGCCAATGCCGGCACAATGGCAGTGGTTACCACTGTTGCCCCACAGCGCCAGAGACCCGGGATCAACTCCGGCCTTGGGTGACTGCCTGCATGGAGTGTGCACTTTCTCCCAGTGTCTGCATGGGTTTTCTCCGGGTGCTCCGGTTTCCTCCCACAATCCAAAGATGTGCAGTGCTAAATAGCCCCTTAAGTGTCCCAAAACGTGAGGTGGGGTTACTGAGATAGGATGGGGAAGTGGGCCTAGGTAGTGTGTTCTTTCGGCTGGTTGGTGCAGACTCGATGGTCCAAAGGGCCTCCTTCTGCACTGAGGGTATCCTATCTAGTGTCATATTTTTAATTGATGAAGTTTTTCCAGTCACATAATTGAAGGGTTGATAGTGACTGCATTCATTCAGGGTAAAACAATTACTCAAAATTTCAAAACTTCAATGGGATAACATTCTTCGTGAAAAATATAACAAAAATGTAAATACCACAGATGCAATTTAAAAAAGAACTATATTGATAAAGCACCTTTCATGATCCCAAAATGTTCAGGGTTTTAGATCCAATTAAATCCTGATGTAGTGTAGTCTCTGTTATAATGTAAGAATGATGTGGAGATGCTGGCGTTGGACTGGGGCGAGCACAGTCTTACAACACCAGGTTATAGTCCAACAGGTTTGTTTCAAACACGAGCTTTCGGAGCACTGCTCCTTCCTCAGGAGCAGTGCTCCGAAAGCTCGTGTTTGAAACAAACCTGTTGGACTTTAACCTGGTGTTGTAAGACTTCTTACAATAATGTAAGTGTGGTGAATGTAACTTAGTAATTCATACTGTATTTACCAATACCATTGTAAGCGCAGTAGCGTTATCTGACCACTAGGGGGAGAAGCTCTGGGAATGCTCAGGAGTTTGTACAGGGCTCCAACTGTGGCTCCGCCCATGACTCCTCCCCCTGGACTGCTGTATAAATACCCTTGTCCAGAGTCAGCCTGCAGTTCATCGAGAGTTCAACGGGTAACAGGCTGGCTCTGTAGTAAGTAGATTAAAACCACTGTTCATATCTTAAAGCACTTGTCTAGTGAATTGATGGTTCCATCAATTTAATCTACTGAAGAACAGTCACGATCGATCATGGAATCAGCCCTCAAGCCTGGAACTCGACCCACAGGATGCAGAGGCAAAAGAAATCTTCTCCCACTGGCTGCGGTGCTTTAAGGCCTACCTGGCAGAAGCGAGCATCGCCGAAACAACAGAGGAACAGAAGTTAAGTCCACTGCACGCGAGGGTGAGCCACAGAATCTCTACGCAACTAAACTCGGCCGGTTTATATACTGCAGCGCTAGCGATACTCGATAAGATATATGTAAGGCCCATTAACGAAGTTTCCGCACGCCATGTGTTCACGACTCGCCGTCAGCGGCCTACAGAATCACTCGCCGAATTTTTAAGAGAGCTCAATAATCTATCAAATGACTGTAACTATCAAGCGGTTACCGCGGCTGAACATAGAGAACTTGCTGTACGCGATGTTTTTGTAGCGGGCCTCAGGTCTAATTATGTGCGCCAACGACTGCTAGAAAAGGGGGCCCAAGACTTAGAAACAACTGCGGAAATTGTTAGCACGATGGAGGTCTCCTTCCACAGCCTCACCTCGTTCCCCGCGGACCCCGCGACCCAATCATGGGCCCCCAACCAGCTACTCCCCCAGGCCTGTGCCACGCGGCCGCCCAGCCACCATGCTGCCCCAGCCAGCCACTATGCTGCTCCAGCCAGCCACTATGCTGCCCCAGCCAGCCACTATGCTGCCCCAGCCAGCCACTATGCTGCTCCAGCCAGCCACCATGCTGCCCCAGCCAGCCACTATGCTGCTCCAGCCAGCCACTATGCTGCTCCAGCCAGCCACTATGTTGCTCCAGCCTGCCATATCTGCGGCCAGAATCAGCACCCGCGGCAGCACTGCCCGGCCCGCAACGCGACCTGCAGCAGCTGCGGGCGGAAAGGCCACTACGCGAGAGTGTGCCTCGCAAAAAGGGCCCCAGCTTCCAACTCCCCAGTGGCACGAAGTAATCGCTCCCCACACCCGCAGGCCCCAAAACGCTGCGGCCTATGCCCCGACCCCTTCCGCCACGTGCGACTCATGGGGGGCCGCCATCTTGGACGCCACCTTCCTCGCCGCCCGCCACGTGCGATCCACGGGCCCGACCTGCATCTCCATGCTCGGACAACTCATCGGAAGAGTACGACCTCCCCGTGCGCTCGTCACGCGGCCCGCGGCTCGGCGCAGTCACCCTGGATCAATCACGCCCGAAGCATCTGCGAAATTCAATGGCAGAGGTCCAAATCAACGGGTACAACACGCCATGCCTTTTCGACTCCGGGAGCACTGAGAGCTTCATACACCCAGACCTGTTAAGACGCTTTTCGCTCACCGTGCGGCAAACTATCTCGCTCGCTTCAGGCTCCCATTCTGTCCAGATCCAGGGGCGCACCGCCGCGACACTCACAATCCGAGGCGCTAGCTACTCAAAATTTCAACTCTACGTTTTGCCCGACCTCTGCGCGCCACTCTTATTAGGCCTAGATTTTCAGTGTAACCTTAAGAGCCTCACCCTCAGCCGGCCCCTGTCCCCACTCACTATCTGCAGCCTCGCTACGCTGCGAATCTCCCCCCCTCCTCTCTTCGCCAATCTCACAAAGGACTGTAAACCCATAGCCACTCGTAGCAGGCGATACAGCCTGCAGGATAGGGTATTTATCAGATCAGAGGTCCGAAGGCTACTCAGTGAGGGGGTTATAGAGGCCAGCAATAGCCCCTGGAGAGCTCAGGTGGTGGTCGTTAAGACCGGGGAAAAATTCTGCATGGTTGTCGACTATAGTCAGACCATAAATAGATTTACGTTCCTCGACGCGTGTCCCCTCCCCAGGATTGCAGACATGGTAAACCAGATCGCCCAGCATCGGCTCTTTTCCACGGTGGATCTGAAGTCTGCATACCACCAGCTCCCAATCCGCCCGGAGGACCGCCACTACACGGCATTCGAGGCCGATGGTCGCCTCTTCCATTTCCTCCGGGTCCCCTTCGGCGTCACTAATGGGGTCTCGGTGTTCCAACGAGCAATGGACCGAATGGTGGACCAGTACAGGCTGCGGGCCACGTTTCCGTACTTGGACAATGTCACCATCTGCGGCTACGACCAGCAGGACCACGACGCCAACCTCCACCGTTTTCTCCAGATGGCACAGAAATTAAACATCACCTACAACAAAGAGAAATACGTTTTCCGCACAAACAGACTGGCCATCCTCAGCTACGTCGTGGAAAATGGAGTCCTGGGCCCAGACCCGGACCGTATGCTCCCCCTTAGAACTCCCCCGCCCCCATTGCCCCAAGGCCCTCAAACAGTACTTGGGCTTCTTTTCCTACTACGCCCAGTGGGTCCCTCAATATGCGGACAAAGCCCGCCCACTCTTTAAGGCCACAAGATTTCCCCTCTCAGCTGAGGCACGCCAGGCCTTCAACTGCACCAAGGAGGACATCGCCAAAGCAGCCATGCGGGCGGTGGATGAATCCACTCCATTCCAAGTTGAGAGCGACGCCTCAGAGGTAGCTCTAGCAGCCACACTAAATCAGGCAAGGAGATCAGTCGCATTTTTCTCCCATACCCTCTCCGCTTCAGAACTCCGACACTCCTCAGTCGAGAAAGAAGCACAAGCCATTGTGGAGGCTATTCGTTACTGGAGGCACTACCTCACATGTAGGAGGTTCACCCTCATCACCGACCATGCCTTTATGTTTGATAACTCATAAAGGGGAAAAATAAAAAATGATAAAATTCTTCGGTGGAGGATCGAACTCTCCACCTATAGCTACGATATTAAGTATCGACCCGGGAAGCTCAACGAGCCTCCGGATGCCCTATCCTGCGGGACATGCGCCAGCGCGCAGATTGACCGACTGAAAGTCATCCACAATGACCTCTGCCCACTACATCAGAGCCCGAAACCTGCCTTTCTCCAACGAGGAGGTAAAAGCGGTCACCAGGGACTGCCCGATCTGTGCGGAGTGCAAACCGCGCTTCTATAGACCAGACAGGGCCCCCCTGGTCAAGGCTTCTAGGCCCTTTGAACGCCTCACGATTGATTTCAAAGGGCCACTCCCCTCAACTAACAAGAATGTTTACTTTCTAAACGTCGTAGATGAGTTCTCCCGTTTTCCATTTGCTATCCCGTGCCCCGACATGACCTCCCACATGGTCATTAGGGCCCTGCATAGCATCTTCACCCTGTTTGGTTTCCCCAGCTACGTGCACAGCGACCGGGGTTCGTCCTTCATGAGCGACGAGCTGCGTCAGTACCTGCTCGACAAGGGCATTGCCTCGAGCAGGACTACCAGCTACAACCCCAGGGGGAACAGGCAGGTGAAGAGGGAGAACGCGACGGTCCTATTGACCCTTCGGTCTAGAAAGCTCCAAGCCTCCCAGTGGCAGGAAGTCCTCCCAGACGCGCTCCACGCTATTAGGTCCCTCTTATGCACAGCGACCAGTCAGACCCCTCACGAGAGGCTCTTCATATTTTCCAGGGGCACTACCACGGGGGTCTCACTTCCGGCATGGCTGAGGACACCGGGCCCAGTACTTCTGAGGAAACACGTCAGGGCTCACAAAACCGACCCCCTTGTTGAGAAGGTGCGCCACTCCAACCCCCAGTGCGCCTTCGTCGAGTTCCCTGACGGCCGTCAGGACACAGTATCTCTCCGGGATCTGGCACCTGCCGGATCCACCGGCCCCTCTACCCCCACAGAAGGACCCCTCACCCTACACCCCATGCTGCCGCCCCCTCGCGCTCCCGAGCCCATGAGCTCGCTCCACCAGTTCCGTGCACCCGCGCCGTCCAGCCCCCAGCGCCCCCAGTTGAACCAGAAGAGTATGAAGCTCGGACACAACCCTCCCGGAGTCCGCCATTGTACCCCAGCACACAACACCCATCCAGCCACCGCAAGAGGCTGCAACCCCGGTGCTCCGCAGATCACAGCGGACAGTTCGACCACCACCACCGCTGGAGTTGATTTTTTTGCAGGGGGTGAATGTGGTGAATGTAACTTAGTAATTCACATGTATTTACCAATACCATTGTAAGTGCAGTAGCGTTATCCGACCACTAGGGGAGTAGCTCTGGGAACGCTCAGAAGTTTGTACAGGGCTCCACCCTTGGCTCTGTCCACGACTCCTCCCCCTGGACTACTGTATAAATACCTTTGTCCAGAGCCAGCCTGCAGTTCATCGAGAGTTCAACGGGTAACAGGCTGGCTCTGCAGTAAGTAGATTAAAACCACTGTTCATATCTTAAAGCACGTGTCTAGTGAATTGATGGTTCCATCAATTTAATCTACTTAAGAACAGTCACGATCAATCATGGAATCAGCCCTCAAGCCTGGACGCCTGGAACTCGACCCACAGGATGCAGAGGCAAAAGAAATCTTCTCCCACTGGCTGCGGTGCTTTAAGGCCTACCTGGCAGAAGCGAGCACAGCCGAAACAACAGAGGAACAGAAGTCAAGTCTACTGCACGCGAGGGTGAGCCACAGAATCTCTACGCAACTAAACTCGGCCGGTTCATATACTGCAGCGCTAGTGATACTCGATAAGATGTTTGTGAGGCCCATTAACGAAGTTTCCGCACGCCATGTGTTCACGACTCGCCGTCAGCGGCCTACAGAATCACTCGCCGAATTTTTAAGAGAGCTCAATAATCTATCAAATGACTGTAACTATCAAGCGGTTACCGCGGCTGAACATAGAGAACTTGCTGTACGCGATGTTTTTGTAGCGGGCCTCAGGTCTAATTATGTGCGCCAACGACTGCTGGAAAAGGGGGCCCAAGACTTAGAAACAACTGCGGAAATTGCTACCAAGATGGAGGTCTCCTTCCGCAGCCTCACCTCGTTCCCCGCGACCCAATCATGGGCCCCCATGCTGCCCCAGCCAGCCACTATGCTGCTCCAGCCAGCCACTATGCTGCTCCAGCCTGCCATTTCTGCAGCCAGAATCAGCACCCGCGGCAGCATTGCCCGGCCCGCAACGCGACCTGCAGCAGCTGCGGGCAGAAAGGCCACTACGCGAGAGTGTGCCTCGCAAAAAGGGCCCCAGCTTCCAACTCCCCAGCGGCACGAAGTAACCACTGTTCATATCTTAAAGCACGTGTCTAGTGAATTGATGGTTCCATCAGTAAGAAAAGCAGCAGCCAATTACCCAGCGTATCATCCCCAGATAATCCGTGTTTTTAATGACGGCCGAGAGTTAAATATGGGTCGGGAAGCTGGAAAGTATTTCTCTACTGTTCTTTGAAATTGTGTCATGACATCCTTTACACCCAACTGTGTGCAGTGGAGGGGAGAGAGAGAGAGCGACGTTACCGTGTGGGCTTAGGTTACATGCTCAAATCTCTGGAGCTGAGCTTAAACCCACCAACACATGGGTCAATGCATTTTGCAGGCTGTGGTAAGGACAAAGAACAAAGGGCAGCACGGTGGCACAGTGCGTTAGCACTGCTGCCTCATGGAGCCGATGTCCCAGGTTCGATCCCAGCTCTGTCCGTGTGGACTTTGCACATTCTCCCCGTGGCTGCGTGGGTTTCACCCCCACAACCCAAAGATGTGCAAGCTAGGTGGATTGGCCACGCTAAATTGCCCCTTAATTGGAAAAAAATGAATTGGGTACTGTAAATTTAAAAAAAAACATAGAACAGTGCAGCACAGTACAGGCCCTTCAGCCCACAATGTTGTGCCGACCATTTATCCTAATCTAAGATCAACCTAACTTACACCCCTTCAATTTACTGTTGTCCATGTGCCTGTCTAAGAGTCGCTTAAGTGTCCCTAATGACTCTGACTCCACCACCTCTGCTGGCAGTGCATTCCACACACCCACCACTCTCTGTGTAAAGAACCTACCTCTGACATCTCCCCTATACCTTCCTCCAATCACCTTAAAATTATGTCCCCCTGTGACAGCCATTTCCACCCTGGGGAAAGGTCTCTGGCTATCCACTCTATCCATGCCTTTCATCACCTTGTACACCTCTATCATAAGTCACCTCTCTGCCTTCTTCGCTCCAGTGAGAAAAGCCCTAGCTTCCTCAATCTTTCTTCATATGACATGCCCTCCAGTCCAGGCAGCATCCTGGTAAATCTCCTCTGTACCCTCTCCAAAGCATCCACATCCTTCCTATAATGAGGCTACCAGAACTGGACACAATATTCCAAGTGTGGTCTAACTAGAGTTTTATAAAGCTGCAGCAAAACCTCACGATTCTTAAAATTCAATCCCCCTGTTAATGAAAGCCAACACACCATACGCCTTCTTAACAACCCTATCAACCTGGGTGGCAACTTTGAGGGATCTATGTACGTGGACCCCAAGATCCCTCTGTTCCGCCACACTTCCAAGAATCCTGCCCTTAATCCTGTATTCAGCATTCAAATTCGACCTTCCAAAATGAATCACTTCACATTTATCACATTTATCAAGGTTGAACTCCACCTGCCACTTCTCAGCCCAGCTCTGCATCCTGTCAATGTCCTGTTGTAACCTGCAACAACCCTCAACACTATCTACAACTCCACCAACCTTCGTGTCATCGGCAAACTTACTAACCCACCCTTCACTTCCTCATCCAAGTCATTTATAAAAACCCCCAAAGAGCAGAGGTCCCAGAACAGATCCTTGCTGGGACACCACTGATCACCGACCTCCAGGTGGAATACTTTCCATCCACTACCACTCACTGTCTTCTTTTCGCCAGCCAATTCTGTATCCAGACAGCCCAATTTCCCTGTATCCCATGCCCCCTAACTTTCTGAATGAGCCTAACATGGGGAACCTCATCAAATGTCTTACTGAAATCCATATACACCACATCCACTGCCCAACCTTCAACAACGTGTCTCGTCACATCCTCAAAGAATTCTATGGCTTGTGAGGCATGACCTACCCCTCACAAAGCTATCTTTAATCAAACTATGTTTTTCTAAATAATCGTAAATCTTATCTCTCAGAATCCTTTCCAGTATTTTGCTCACCACAGACGCAAGACTGATGGGTCTGTAATTCCCAGATATTTCCCTATTCCCTTCCTTGAACAGGGGAACAACATTCACCTCCCTCCAAACATCGGCACTACTCCAATGGAAAGTGAGGACGCAAAGATCATCGGCAACGGCGCAGCAATATCCTCCCTCGCTTCCCATAGTAACCGTGGGTATATCCTGTCAGGCCCAGGGGACTTATCTATCCTGATGCTTTTCAAAATTTCCAGCACATCCTCCTTCTTAATATCAACCTGCTCGAGTCCATTAACCTGGTTCACAATGTTCTCATGGGTAACAAGGTCCCTCTTTCTCGTGAATACTGAAGCAACGTATTCATTCAGGGCCTCCCTCATCTCTTCAGACTCGAGGCAAAGTTCCCTCCACTATCCCTGATCGGCCCTACTCTCACTCTGATCATCCTCTTATTTCTCACGCAAGTGTAGAACGCCTTGGGGTTTTCCCTAATCCTTCCTGCTGAGCTTATTCATGCCCCTTCTAGCTCTCCTCCGTCCATTTTTGAGTTCCTTTATGGCTACCTTGTAACCCATTAGAGCCATGGCAGATCCTTGCTTCCTCAACCTTATGCAAGCTTCATTCTTCCTCTTGACTAGAAGCTCCACTTCTCGTCATCCAAGGCTCCTTCACCTTACCATTCCTTCCTCGTCTCAGTGGGACAAAACAATTCAGCACTCGCTGCAAGTGCTCCTTAAACAATCCCCACATTACTGTTGTGCATTTCCCAAAGAACAATTGTTCCCACTTTATGCTCCTCAGCTCCTGTCTAATAGCAGTATAATTTCCCCTCCCCCAATTAAATATCTTCCCATACTGTATGTCCCTATCCCTCTCCATGACGAAGGTAAAGGTTAAAGAGTTGTGGTCACTGTCACCGAAAGGCTCTCCCACCGAGACATCTGACAGCTGGCCTGGTTCGTTGCCAAGCACCAAGTCCAATATGGCCTCCCCCCTAGTCGGCCTATCTACATATTGAGTCAGGAATCCTTCCTGTACACACCTGACAAAATGTGCTCCATCCAAACCATCTGCACTAACGAGGTTCCAGTCAATATTAGGGAAGTTGAAGTCACCCATGACAACAACTCTGTTACTTCTGCACTTTTCCAAGATCTGCCGCCCAATCTGTTCCTCTATCTCTCTGCTGCTAATGGGGGGTCTATAGAAAACTCCCAATAAAGTGACTGCTCCTTTCTTGTTTCTGACTTCCACCCATACTGACTCAGTAGACAAACCCTCCTCAACTACCTCCTTTTCTGCAGCTGTGGTGCACTACCTAATGAACAGTGCCACTCCCCCTCCTCTTTTACCTCCCTCCCTATTCTTCTTAAAACATCCAAGCCCCAGAACATCTAACAACCATTCCTGCCGCTGTGAAATCCATATCTCCATAATGGCCACAACGTTGTAGTTCCAAGTACTGATCCACACTCTAAGTTTATCTCCCTTATTCCTGACATTCCTTGCATTGAAACAGACACACTTTAACCCATTCCACTGAGTGCAACTTTGTCCTATCAACTGTCTATCCTTTCTCACAGATTTGCTGCATACTATTTCTGCCTGTTCAACAGCTACCCTATCCTCTGATCCATAGTTCTGGTTCCCATCCCCCTGCCAAACTAGTTTGAACCTTCCCGAAGAGCTCTGGCAAACCTCCCACCCAGGATATTGGTGCCCCTCCAGTTTAGGTGCAATCCGTCCCTCATGTACAGGTCCCACCTTCCCCAGTAGGTATCCCAATGATCCACATATCTGAAGCCTTCCCTCCTGCACCAGCCCTGTCGCCGCCTGTTCAGCTGCACTCGCTCTCTGTTCCTTGCCTCACTTGCACGTGGCACCGGTAGCAATCCTGAGATCACTACTCTGCTTGTCCTGCTCTTTAGCTTCCAACCTAATTTCCTAAAATCATCCCTTTTCTTAGCTATGTCGTTGGTGCCTATGTGCACCGTGACTTCTGGTTGCTCCCCCTCCCCCTTAAGAATCCTGTAGACTCGATCCGAGACATCCCTGGCCCTGGCATCCGGGAGGCAACATACCTTCCGGGAGTCTCGCTCACGACCACAGAGTCTCCTATCTATTCCCCAAACTATTACGTCTCCTATCACTATTGCTTTTCTATTCTCCCCCCTTCCCTTCTGAGCCACAGAGCCAGACTCAGTACCAGAGACCTGGCTGCTTGGGCCTTCCCCCAGTAGCATTCACCCCCCACCCACCCACCACCAACACCACCACCAACAGTATCCAAAACGGTATACTTGTTTTGAAAGGGAACGGCCTGTTCGTTTTCTTTCCCAGCTATTCTTGTCCTGTACCTTGGGTGTGGCTACCTCCCTGTAACTCTTCTCTATTACCCCCTCAGCCTCCCAGATGGTCTGAAGTTCATCCAGCTCCAGTTCCCTAACAAAGTCTGAGGAGCTGGAGTTGGGTGCACTTCCCGCAGGTATAGTCAGCGGGGACACTGGTGGTATCCCTCACCACCCACATCCCACAGGTAGAGCATACAACTGCTCCAGACTCTATCCCCTCTTACCTTGCAGAATACAGCTGCACTGTGGACCAACTGGAACTTCGCCCTCCGACTCTGCTCCCAGTCAGCTGTACTCTTTGTAAACCCCTGACTCCCTTCACGCTCTTTGATGAAATGTAGGAAATGAAATGAAAGGAGCACCTTACTCCCTCCTCGCCTCACTACCTCAGTCACCAAACTCTCACTATAGCACTCAAATGCACCCAAATTCAGCACCCCCTCAGTCACCAAACTCTCACTATAGCACTCAAATGCACCCAAATTCAGCACCCCCTCAGTCACCAAACTCTCACTACAGCACTCAAATGCACCCAAATTCAGCACCCCCTCAGTCACCAAACTCTCACTATAGCACTCAAATGCACCCAAATTCAGCACCCCCTCAGTCACCAAACTCTCACTGTTGTACTCAAATGCACCCAAATTCAGCACTCAGTGCAAACAAAGTCTGCACTGTAACTAGCTCATCTTTATACTGTGACTCTAGCCTCTGAAAACTGGCCTAATCCAATTAACTAATTAACAAGCTCCAGCTGCAAGTAGATACTTTGTTTAAAGCGGATTGAAAATTCACCTTCTTCTAAACCAAACAGCAACTTTTAAGTTAATTAACTAAATAAAAGAAAGACTAGACTTTAGGTAAAAATGAACCCTTAAAATCCCTCAGTCACCAAACTCTCACTGTTGCACTCAAATGCACCCAAATTCAGCACTCAGTGCAAACCGATGATGTATTGAACAAACAACAAAAGATACATTCAGCCGACAACTTGATCAATGTCAAAATGTCCAACAATTGTGTGTTTGTTAATTCGGCCTTATTTCAAAATTGTTTTTTTGGGGAGTTTTATATCATCAAAAGCCAAAAGAATACTTTCTTGGAGGGCTTCACATTTGATGGCATTTTGGGGGAGGTGGAAAAGGTAATTAAGGTAAGATGTGTTCATAATATCAAGTGCTGAGAGGTTGGACAGTTCAAACAAGGCTGACTGATCTGGGAACAAAAGGCAGCCACACAAGGGTAGACCACTGCAAGTGGCCAATTTATTTTGTATTGAAGTACATTAAAAAATGATCAGAACATTTCCTGCCCTTGACCTGTGAACTTAGGAGGACAATAGTGACATAACTGAACCTACTTTTAAAAAAAAACAGTGCAAAATAGAGTTTAATTGAATGTAAAGAGGCTCTCAAGCTAACAATGGCCATCAAGCACCTATCTACTCTAATCCCATTTTCCAGCACTTGGTCCCTAACCTTATATGCTATGGGATTTCAAGTACTCGTCTAAATACTTCTTGAATGTTGTGAAGGTCTCTCTCTCTCCACCACCCTTCCAGGCAGTGAATTCCAAATTCCCACCACCCTCCGGAGAAAAAGGTTTTTCCTTATGGCAGTGACGTTTAAGGGGTGGCTTGACAAATACAATGGAAATAGAGGGGTATGGACCCCGGAAGTACAGATGTTTTTAGGTTAGACGGGCAGTATGGCCGGCGCAGGCTTGGACGGCCGAAGGGCCTGTTCCTGTGTTGTACTTTACTTTGTTTTCACATCCTCTCTAAACCTCCTGCCCCTTGCTGTAAATCTATACCCCCTGGTTATTGCTGAAGTGAAATGTTCCTCCCTATCTATACCCCTCATAATTTTATACACCTCAATCAGGTTCTCCTTCAGCCTTCTCTGCTCCAAGGAAAACAACCCGTCTATCATGTCTATCTTGATAGCTGAAACACTCCAGAACAGACAACATCCTGGTGAATCTCCTCTAGAACATAGACCATTAGAACATAGAACATTACAGCGCAGTACGGGCCCTTCAGCCCTCGATGTTGCGCCGACCCGTGAAACCATCTGAAGCCTATCTGACCTACACTATTCTATTTTCATCCATGTCTACCAGTGACCACTTAAATGCCCTTAAATTTGGCGAGTCTACTACTGTTGCATGTACCCTCTCTGGTGCAATCACTTCCTTCCTATAGTGTGATGACCATACCTGTACACAGTACTCCAATTGCGGCCTAACCACTGTTTTATACAGCTCCATCATAACCTCCCTGCTCTTATATTCTATGCCTTGGTTAATAAAGGCAAGTATTCCATATGTCTTTTAAGCACCTTATCTATCTGTCCTACTGTCTTCAATGATCTATGGACATGCAGCACAAGGTCCCTCTGATCCTCTGTACTTCCTAGGGTTCTACCATCCACTGTATATTCCCTTGCCTTGTTAGTCCTCACAAAATGCATTACTTAGAGTCTTAGATGTTTACAGCATGGAAACATGCCCATCGGCCCAGCTGGTCCATGCTGCCCAGTTTCTATCACTAAGCTAGTCCCACTTGCCTGCATTTGGCCCATATCCCTCTATACCCACCCTGCCCATGTAACTGTCTAACTGCTTTTTAAAGGACAAAATTGTACCTGCCTCTACCACTGCCTCTGGCAGCTCATTCCAGATGCTCACCACCCTGTATGTGAAGAAGTTTCCCCTCTGATCTCTTTTGTATGTATCTTCTCTCACTGTAACCTATTCCCTCTAGTTCTAGTCTCCTCTACCTTTGGGAAAAGATGCCGACTATCTACCTTATCTATGCTCCTCATTATTTTATAGGCCTCTATAAAATCCCCCCCCCCCCGAACCGCCTACGTTCAATGGGAAAAAAGTCCCAACCTATCCAGCCTCTCCTTATAAATCAGACCAACAAATCCTGGTAGCATCCTCATACATTTCCTCTGCACTCTTTCTAGTTTAACAACGTCCTTCCTATAATATGGTGACAGAACTGAACACAGTATTCCATGTGTGGTCTTACCAATGTCTTGTACAACTTCAACAAGACGCCCCAACTCCTGTATTCAATATTCTGACCAATAAAACCTACCATGCTAAATGCCTTCTTCGCCACACTGCTCACTTGTGACTCCACCAGGAGCTATGAACCTTTATCCCTCGATCTCTTTGTTCTGTAACTCTCCCCAATCCCTACCATTAACTGAATAGGACCTGACCTGATTTGATCTACCAAAATGCATCACTTCACATTTATCCAAATTAAACTTCATCTGCCATTCATCGGCCCACTGGCCCAATTGGTCAAAATCCTGTTGCAATCTTATATAACCTTCTTCACTATCCACTTTTCAGGGTTATATTCCATTTGCCACTGTTCTGCCCACCTAACCAGCCCATCTATATTGTCCTATAATCTAAGGCTTTCCTCCTCGCTATTTACACCACTAATGTGTGTAATCTGCAAATTTACTGATGATACCTCCTACATTCACATTCAGATCATTAAAGTACACTACAAACAACAAGGGATCCAGCATTAATCGCTGCAGAACACCACCAATCACTGGCTTCCAGTCACAACCAACATTTGATCATCACTCACTGGCTTCTACCATTAAGCCAAAATGAAACAACTTTTATGACTGAAGTTACATTGTATTGTTCAAGGTGATTGATGAAGAGAAGCTTTTCTGCAGATGCAGTTTTAAAGAAGTGAACATTTTGAAATTCAAAAAGTTATCTCTTACTTGTAAGGTTATTAATTGATAAACAGAGCCCCCATCCCCTCCACCCCCGGTTCTCGCCCACCCTCCCTCCCTCTCTCTCTGTTCTCGACCACCCTCCCCCTCTATTCCCATCTCCCTCCCCCTATATTCTCCCCCCCTCCCCCTCTATTCTCGGCCCCCAATCCCCCCTATTCTCAACCCCCCCTTCCCCTCTATTCTCAAACCCCTCTCCCCCTCTATTCTCGACCCCCTTCCCCCCTATTCTCGACCCCCTCCCCCTCTATTCTCGACCCCCTCCCCCTCTATTCTCGATCCCTACCCCTCTATTCTCGACCCCTTCCCCCTCTATTCTCGACCCCCTCCCCCTCTATTCTCGACCCCTCCCCCTCTATTCTCGACCCCTCCCCCTCTATTCTAGACCCCTCCCTCTATTCTCGACCCCATCCCCCCTTTATTCTAGACCCCCTCCCCCCTCTATTCTCGACCCCCTCCCCCCTCTATTCTCGACCCCCTCCCCCCCTCTATTCTCGACCCCCTCCCCCCTCTATTCTCGACCCCCTCCCCCCCTCTATTCTCGACCCCCTCCCCCCCTCTATTCTCGACCCCCTCCCCCCCTCTATTCTCGACCCCCTCCCCCCTCTATTCTCGACCCCCTCCCCCCTCTATTCTCGACCCCTCCCCCCTCTATTCTCGACCCCTCCCCCCCTCTATTCTCGACCCCCTCCCCCCCTCTATTCTCGACCCCCTCCCCCCTCTATTCTCGACCCCCTCCCCCCTCTATTCTCGACCCCCTCCCCCCCTCTATTCTCGACCCCCTCCCCCTCTATTCTCAAACCCCCCCTCCCCCTCTATTCTCAAACCCCCCTCCCTCTCCCTCCCCCTCTATTCTCAAACCCCCCCTCCCCCTCTATTCTCAAACCCCCCCACCCCCTCTATTCTCAAACCCCCCCCCCTCTATTCTCAAACCCCCCCTCCCCCTCTATTCTCAAACCCCCCCCTCCCCCTCTATTCTCAAACCCCCCCTCCCCCTCTATTCTCAAACCCCCCTCCCCCTCTATTCTCAAACCCCCCTCCCCCTCCATTCTCAAACCCCCCCTCTCCCTCTATTCTCAACCCCCCCCTCTATTCTCAAACCCCCCCTCTATTCTCAAAACCCCCCCCCTCCCCCTCTATTCTCAAACCCCCCCCCTCCCCCTCTATTCTCACCCCCCCCTCCCCCTCTATTCTCAAACCCCCCCTCCCCCTCTATTCTCAAACCCCCCCTCCCCCTCCCCCTCCCCCTCTATTCTCTAACCCCCCCTCCCCCTCTATTCTCAAACCCCCCCTCCCCCTCCCCCCTCCCCCTCTATTCTCAAACCCCCCCCTCCCCCTCTATTCTCAAACCCCCCCTCCCCCTCTATTCTCAAACCCCCCCTCCCCCTCTATTCTCAAACCCCCCCTCCCCCTCTATTCTCAAACCCCCCCTCCCCCTCTATTCTCAAACCCCCCCTCCCCCTCCCCCTCTATTCTCAAACCCCCCCCCCTCCCCCTCTATTCTCAAACCCCCCCTCCCCCTCCCCCTCTATTCTCAAACCCCCCCCTCCCCCTCTATTCTCAAACCCCCCCTCCCCCTCTATTCTCAAACCCCACCTCCCCCTCTATTCTCAAACCCCCCCATCCCCCTCTATTCTCAAACCCCCCCCTCCCCCTCTATTCTCAAACCCCCCCTCCCCCTCTATTCTCAAACCCCCCCTCCCCCTCTATTCTCAAACCCCCCCTCCCCCTCTATTCTCAAACCCCCCCCTCCCCCTCTATTCTCAACCCCCCCCTCCCCCTCTATTCTCAAACCCCCCCTCCCCCTCTATTCTCAAACCCCCCCTCCCCCTCTATTCTCAAACCCCCCCTCCCCCTCTATTCTCAAACACCCCCTCCCCCTCTATTCTCAAACACCCCCTCCCCCTCTATTCTCAACCCCCCCCCCCCCCTCTATTCTCAAACCCCCCCCCTCCCCCTCTATTCTCAAACCCTCCCCCTCCCCCTCCATTGTCAACCCCCCCCCCCTCCTCTATTCAACCTCTCCCCCTCCCCTTTCCGGCGCCCCTGTCCCGGGTCCTATCTCCCGCCCATTACCCGAACAGCAGGAAATCGCCGATCATCGTCCCGCAGCTCACTGCCCAGCGCAGCCGCAGCCGGAAGGGTCGCACAGCCAATCAGGGTTCACGGTCCGGGCCTGTCCTCCAATAGAAGCGCCGGATGTCAATAGTACCCAGCATGCTCGCTGGCTTAAATGACGTCACAGTTTTCCAAATCGCAACAAAAACCCGAAAAAAACCGCAAACCTCACCCCAAACCCCCAGCCCCTCACCCCCAGCCTCCCGAAACCCCAGCACCTCACCCCAAACCCCCAGCACCTCACCCCCAAAACCCCAGCCTCCCGAAATCCTAAAACCTCACCCCCAAAACCCCAGCACCTTACCCCCCAAACCCCCAGCCTCCCAAAACCCCAGCACCTCACCCCCAAAACCCCAGCACCTCACCCCAAAACATCACCTACAAAAGCCCAGCACGTCACGCCCAAAACCCCAGCCTCCCGAAACCAAAAAACCTCACCCCCAAATCTCCAGCACCTCACCCCCAAAACCCCACCCCCCCAACCCCAGCACCTCACCCCCAAAACCCCAGCACCTCACCCCCAAACCCCAGCACCTCACTCCCAAACCCCAGCACCTCACCCCCAAAACCCCAGTCACCCCAAGCACCTCACCCCCAAAACCTCAGCCTCCCTGAACCCCAGCCTCCCAAAACCCCACCCCCAAAAAACTCCAGCACCTCACCCCCAACACCCCAGCATCTCACCCCCAAAACCCCAGCACCTCACCTCCATAACCCCAGCACCTCACTCCAAAAACCCCAGCACCTCACTCCAAAAACCCCAGCACCTCACCCCCAAAACCCAGCACCTCACCCCTCAAACCCCAGCCTCCCTAAACCCAAAAGCTCATCCCCAAAACCCCAGCACCTCACCTCCATAACCCCAGCACCTCACTCCAAAACCCCAGCACCTCACCCAAAAACCCCAGCACCTCACCCCCAAACCCCAGCACCTCACCCCTCAAAACCCCAGCCTCTCTAAACCCAAAAGCTCATCCCCGAAACCCCAGCACCTCACCCCCAAAACGCCAGCACCACACCGCCAAACGCCAGCACCCTCACCCCAAAACGCCAGCACCTCACCCCCAAAACGCCAGCATCTCACCCCCAACCCCCAGCCTCCCAAAACCCCAGCACCTCACCCCAAA